>NC_067487.1:54224520-54437020 GCF_947179515.1 Apodemus sylvaticus
TCTTTCTCCACACCCTCTCCAACACCTGCTGAATTTTTAATCTTAGCCATTCTGACTGGTGTAAGATGAAATCTCAGTTTTGATTTGCATTTCCCTAATAACTAATGAAGTTGAGCATTTTTTAAGATGCTTCTCCGCCATCCGAAGTTCTTCAGGTGAGAATTCTTTGTTTAACTCTGTACCCCATTTTTTAATAGGGTTGTTCGGTTTTCTGGAGTCTAACTTCTTGAGTTCTTTATATATATTGGATATTAGCCCTCTATCTGATGTAGGATTGGTGAAGATCTTTTCCCAATTTGTTGGGTGCCGATTTGTCCTCTTGATGGTGTCCTTTGCCTTACAGAAACTTTGTAATTTTATGAGGTCCCATTTGTCAATTCTTGCTCTTAGAGCATACGCTATTGGTGTTCCGTTCAGAAACTTTCTCCCTGTACCGATGTCCTCAAGGGTCTTCCCCAGTTTCTTTTCTATTAGCTTCAGAGTGTCTGACTTTATGTGGAGGTCCTTGATCCATTTGGATTTGAGCTTGGTACAAGGAGACAAGGATGGATCAATTCGAGTTCTTCTGCATGCTGACCTCCAGTTGAACCAGCACCATTTGTTGAAAAGGCTATCATTTTTCCATTGGATGTTTTCAGCCTCTTTGTCGAGGATCAAGTGGCCATAGGTGTGTGGGTTCATTTCTGGATCTTCAATCCTGTTCCAAGGATCTAATGATTTTTTGAATTTCCTCAGTTTCTGTTGTTATATTTCCCTTTTCATTTCTAAGTTTGTTAATCTGGATACTGTCTCTGTGTCCTTTGGTTAGTCTGGTTAAGGGTTTATATATCTTGTTAATTTTCTCAAAGAACCAGCTCCTGGTTTTGTTGATTCTTTGTATGGTTCTCTTTGTTTCTACTTGAATGATTTCGGCCCTGAGTTTGATGATTTCCTGCCTTCTACTTCTCCTGGGTGAAAAAGCTTCTTTTTGTTCCAGGGCTTTCAGGTGTGTCATTAAGCTGCTAGTGTATGCTCTCTCCATTTTCTTTTTGGAGGCACTCAGGGCTATGAGTTTTCCTCTTAGCACTGCTTTCATTGTTTCCCATAGATTTGGGTATGTCGTGTCTTCATTTTCATTAAGTTCTAAAAAGTCTTTAATTTCTTTCTGTATTTCTTTCTTGACCAAGGTATCATTGAGTAGAATATTGTTCAGTTTCCACGTGTATGTGGGTTTTCTGTTGTTTTTGTTGCTATTGAAGACCACTTTTACTCCATAGCGATCTGATAGGAGGCATGGGATTAGTTCAATCTTCTTATATTTGTTGAGGTCTGTCTTGTGACCAATTATATGGTCGATTTTGGAGAAGGTACCATGAGGTGCTGAGAAAAAGGTATATTCTTTTGTTTTAGGATAGAATGTTCTATATATATCTGTTAAATCTAATTGGTCAAAAGCTTCAATTAGTTTCACTGTGTCCCAGTTCAGTTTCTGTTTTCCTCATCATTCCATTGAGGAAAGTGCAGTGTTGAAGTCACCCAAAATTATTGTGTTAGGTGCAATGTGTGCTTTGAGCTTTAGTAAAGTTTCTTTTATGAATGAGGGTGCCCTTGTATTTAGAGCATAAATGTTCAGGATTGAGAGTTCTTCTTGTATTTTTCCTTTGACCAGCAAGAAGTGTCCCTCAGAGTCTGTTTTGATGACTTTGGGTTGAATGTCAATTTTATCTGATATTAGAATGGCCACTCCAGCTTGTTTCCTGAGACCATTTGCTTGTAAAATTGTCTTCCAGCCTTTTACTCTAAGGTAGTATTTGTCTTTGACCCTGAGGTGTGTTTCCTGTATGCAGCAAAAGGTAGGGTCCTGTTTACGTATCCAGTCGGTTAGTCTATGTCTTTTTATTGGGGCATTGAGCCCATTGATGTTAAGAGATATTAAGGAATAGTGCTTATTACTTTCTGTTATTTTTGATGTTATTTTTTAAATTTGATTGGTTAACTTCTTTTGGGTTTGATGAAAGAAGGTTACTATCTTGCTTTTTCCAGGGTGCAGTTTCCCTCCTTGTATTGGTGTTTTCCTCCTATTATCCTCCGTAGGGCTAGGTTTGTGGATAGATATTGGGTAAACTTGGTTTTGTCATGGAATATCTTAGTTTCTCCATATATGGTTATTGAGAGTTTTGCTGGGTATAGCAGTTTTGGCTGGCATTTGTGTTCTCTTAGAGTCTGCATGAGATCTGCCCAAAATCTTTTAGCTTTCGTAGTCTCAGGTGAGAAGTCTGGTATGATTCTGATAGGTCTTCCTTTGTATGTTACTTGGCCTTTTTATCTTACTGCCTTTAATATTCTTTCTTTGTTTAGTACATTTGGGGTTTTGATTATTATGTGACAGGAGGTATTTCTGTTCTGGTCCAGTCTGTTTGGAGTTCTGTAGGCTTCTTGTATATTCATGGGCATCTCTCTCTTTAGGTTAGGGAAGTTTTCTTCCATAATTTTATTGAAGATATTTGCTGACCCTTTAAGTTGTAAATCTTCACTCTCATCTATGCCTATAATCCTTGGGTTTGGTCTTCTCATTGTGTCCTAGATTTCCTGGATGTTTTGGGTTACAAGCTTTTTGCATTTTGCATTTTCTTTAACTGTTGAGTCCATGGTTTCTATGGTATCTTCAGCATCTGAGATTCTTTCTTCTCCAAAGTTGTCTCCCTTCGTGTTTTCTTAGTTGTTTCTACTTCTGATTTTAGATCCTGGATGGTTTTGCTTAGCTCCTTCACTTTCTTGTTTGTGCTTTCCTGTAATTCTTTAAGAGGTTTTTGTGTTTCCTCTTTCATGACCTCAGCCTGTTGATCAAAGTTCTCCTGTATTTCTTTAAGTGATTTTTGTGTTTCCTCATTATTGGCCTTTTTATTCTCCTGAATTTCTTTCAATGATTTTTGTGTTTCCCTTGTAAGGGCTTCTAACTTTTGATCCATTTTCTCCTGAATTTCTTTAAGTATATCCTTCATGTGTTCCTGTACCAGCATCATGACCAGTGATTTTAAATCCAAATCTTGTTTTTCTGGTGTGATGGGGTATCCAGGACATGCTGTTAAAGGAGAATTGAGTTCAGATGCTACCATATTGCCTTGATTTTTGTTAGTGAAGTTCCTGCGTTTGCCTTTTGCCATCTAGTTCTCACTGGTGTTAGTTGGCCTTGTCAATGCTGGACTCACCAGTGCAAGCTGTCTCTTCCCAGCTGGCCTCTTGTGCACAGTTGACCTCCTGCACTGCCTAAAGACAGGGTGCTATGGCCCAGGCTGTTCAGATCCAAAGCAGACACCTGAAGGCTCCTACCTGGGGCCTGCTGGACTCACCAGAACACACTAACTCCTCCCAGCCGGCCTCCTGGGTGCCCCTCTGGCCTCTTGCAGGACCTGGAGATGTGGTGTTGCAGCCCAGGCTGTTCTGGATCCTGAAGTGGAGATCTGAAGGTTCCTGACAGAGGCCTCAGGACTGGAACCTAAGCTCTGTGGTGCTGACCCACTGGAGCAAGCTGTGTGCTCCCAGTCTGCCTCCAGTTGCACACCAGGCCTCTTGCACTTCCTGGAGCCTGAGTGCTGTGGCCCAGGCTGTTCAGATCCTGAAGTAGACACCTCGTGTTCTGTATTTTTATTGGATATGTTTTTTTTTTTTTATAATGGTCTCTGACCATTGCAAAAAAAGAAGTTTCCTTGATGAGAACTACACTTACCTGTGGGTATAAAAATAATATTTAGAATGTAGTTAGCGATTTTGCTGGTTTAGTAAAGTGTGAGTGTTAGGTTATCCTCCAAGATCTATAACTTCACTAGCCTGAAGCAGGTTTCCTGTACCATGCATTTTGATTTATTGGAACATTGCATATAGCTTTTCGTCAGTAGACTCTTAGATACAGATACTTTGAGATATACCATCTTTCAAGGTGATAAATCCTGAGCCTGTGCCTTCCAGGTAAAATCAGATTGTGTGGCATCTTTACCAAGTGTTTGGGAATTCATGACTGCTGCACACTGCTCACAGCAGTGGCTAAAACTACTTTTGTTGAACATTCAGGTTCTGTGATTCAGCCAGGATCTGTGGCCTCAAATTGCAATGATCTCAGTGTCTAATGACAGGAACAACAGACTGACAGGGCATCCTACCCTTCGGCAGTCTTAGGATTTCTCCATGTACTCACTCTTGGGATGTCACTAGGGTTTTATACAGCATGAATTGTTACGTGTTTCTTTTCTTTTCTTTTCTTTTCTTTTTTTTTTTGAGACAGGGTTTCTCTGTGTAGCCCTGGCTATCCTGGAACTCACTCTGTAGACCAGGCTGGCCTTGAACTCAGAAATCCGCCTGCCTCTGCCTCCCAGAGTGCTAGGATTGCAGGTGTGCGCCACCACCGCCCTGCTGTTTTTTTTTTTTTTTTTTAAATAATACATCCTGGCAAGTCATATAGTGTTATTTTGTAATATTCACTTGGTATTTCAGGGCCAGACTCTCTTATTTTTTCTCATGTCATTGGAGAGGTAACCTGGTCCCACAAGAACAACATGGTATATACTCACTGATAAGGATATTAGGAACAAAAAGCTCAGAATACCCACAATATAACTCACAGACCACATGAAGCTCAAGAAGAAGGAAGACCAAAGTGTGGTTGTTTTCTTCAGTCCTGCTTAGAAGGGGGAACAAACTAATCATGGGAAGTAGAGGGAGGGGGAGAGAAAAAGGGGGACAGAATCATGTGTGGGAGGAGACAGGAGAAGTACAGAGGGTCAGGAAACTGAACAGAGTTATGTAGCAGTGGGGGATGGGGAACTGGGGTAGCCACTAGAAAGTCCTAGATGCCAGGAAAGCAAGAGGCTTTCAGGACCAAATCCAGATGGCACTAGGTGAAAATCCCAACCAAGGGGAGAGAGAACCTATAGAGACCATATCTAGAGAGGTTAGGCATGGCTCCCAGTATGTGGTCACCCACCCATCTCAAAAATATTAACCCAGAATTGCCCCTGTCTGGAGGAAATAAAGGGATGAAGAGTGGAGCAGAGACCAAAGGAAAGGCCATCCAGAGACTGCCCCACCTGGGATCCATTCCATATGCAGCCACCAAACCCAGACACTATTGCTGATACCAAGAAGTGCTTACTGACAGGAGCCTGATATAACTGTCTCATGAGAGGCTCTGCCAGAGCCTGACCAGGATGCACACAGTCAAACATCAGACTGAGCATGGGGACCCCAATGGAGGAGTTAGAGGAAGGACTGAGGGAGCTGAAGGCATTTGTAATCCCACAGGAAGAACAACAATACCAACCAACCAGACCTCCCCAGAGCTCCCAGGAACTAAACTACCAACCAAAGAGTACATGTGAAGGGAGCCGTGGCTCTAGCTGCATATGTAGCAGAGGATGGACTTTTCAGACATCAATGGGAGGGGAGACCCTTGATTCTGTGGAGACTTGATGCCCCAAAGTAAGGGAATGCTAGGGCAGTGAGGCAGTAGTGGATGGGAGGGGGAGCACCCTCATAGGAGCAGGGGGAGGAGGGATGGGATAGGGTGTTTGTGGAGGGGGAAACTGGGAAGAGGGATAATGTTTGAAATGTAAATAAATAAAACAACCAATAAAAAGATTGAAAGTTTAAATTGATAGTTAGCAAAAACCCCTCTGTAGAAGACACTTGAGCAGAGCTGGACTAGGTGAGGCTGTAAACCGTGTAGATATAAGTGAAGGGAAAGTTTACAGGTGATGGGAGAGTCAGTACGTGGAAAAGACAGCATGCCCTTTCCACGAGGAACTCTATAAACACCATACTTCCTATACTCACTCTTGGCATACTGCTTTCTCTTACGTTCCTGGGTATCTCGGCTTCATTTTTCACGTAGTCATCACACACATAATTTTTTATTTTACCTCACAAGAATACCCTCCTTATGCCAGTTCTCTCAGACAGTTAATACCCAGTCTTTCAAGATCCAACCCAGTGATCAGGTTCTTAAAATGTCAAAATTAGAAATCTTCCTAAAAGAAGTTAGGGAAATGACACCTTTCACAATAGCCACAAACAATATAAAGTATCTTGGTGTGACTCTAACCAAACAAGTGAAAGATCTTTACGACAAGGACTTCAGGTCTCTGAAGAAGGAAATTGAAGAAGACCTCAGAAAATGGAAAAATCTGCTATGCTCATGAATTGGCAGGATTAATATAGTTAAAATGGCCATCTTGTAAAAAACAATATACAGATTCAATGCAATCCCCATCAAAATCCCAACTCAGTTCTTCACAGAGTTAGAAAAAGCAATTCTCAAATTTATCTGCAATAACAAAAAACCCAGGATAGCTAAAACTATTTTCAATAGTAAAGGAACTTCTGGGGGAATTAGTATCCCAGACCTCAAGCAATGCTACAGAACAATAGTGTTAAAAACTGCATGGTATTGGCACAGGGACAGGCAAGTGGACCAATGGAATAGAATTGAAGACCCAGAAATGAATCCACACATCTATGGTCACTTGATCTTCGACAAAGGAGCAGAAAACATCCAGTGGGAAAAAGTTAGCCTTTTCAACAAATGGTGCTGGTTCAATTGGAGGTCAGCATGCAGGAGAATGCGAATTGATCTATTCTTATCTCCTTGTACTAAGCTCAACTCCAAGTGGATCAAGGACCTCTACATAAAACCAGACACACTGAAACTAATAGAAAAGAAACTGGGGAAAACCCTTGAGGACATAGGCACAGGGGAAAAGTTCCTGAACAGAACACCAATAGGTTATGCTCTAAGATCAAGAGTTGACAAATGGGATCTCATAAAATTACAAAGTTTTTGTAAGGCAAAGGACACTGTCAAAAAGACAAAATGGCAACCAAAAAATTGGGAAAAGATCTTCACCAACCCTACATCTGATAGAGGGCTAATATCCAATATATACAAAGAACTCAAGAAGTTAGACCCCAGGGAACCAAATAACTCTATTAAAAAATGGGGTACAGAACTAGATAAAGAATTTTCACCTGAAGAAATTCGGATGGCAGAGAAGCACCTTAAGAAGTGCTCAACATCATTAGCCATTAGGGAAATGCAAATCAAAACAACCCTGAGATTTCACCTCACACCAGTCAGAATGGCTAAGGTTAAAAACTCAGGAGACATCAGGTGTTGGTGAGGATATGGAGAAAGAGGAACACTCCTTCACTGCTGGTGGGATTGTAAGATGGTACAACCACTATGGAAATCATTCTGGCAGGTCCTAAGAAAACTGGACATGACACTTCCGGAGGACCCTGCTATACCTCTCCTGGGCATATACCCAGAGAATTCCCTGGCATGCAATAAGGACACATGCTCCACTATGTTCATAGCAGCCTTATTTATAATAGCCAGAAGCTGGAAAGAACCAAGATATCCTTCAATGGAGGAATGGATACAGAAAATGTGGTATATATATATACAATGGAGTGCTATTCAGCCATTAAAAACAATGAATTCATGAATTTTTTAGGCAAATGGATGGACCTGGAAAATATCATCCTAAGCAAAGTAACACAATCACAAAAGAATACACGTGGAATGCAATCATTGATAAGTGGATATTAATTAGCCTTGAAGCTCTGAATACTGAAGATACAATTAGCATATCAAATGATTCCCATGAAGAAGGAAGAAGAGGGCCCTAATCTTGGAAAGACTTGATCCAGCATTTTAGGGGAGTACCAGGACAGAGAAAAGGGAGTGGGAAAGATAGGAGAATGGATGGAGAGAAGAGGACTTATGGGACATATTGGGGGGGGGACTGGGAAAGGGGAAAACTTTTAGAATGTAAACAAAGAATATAGAAAAAAAATCTAAAAAAAAAAAAAAAGAAATCTTCCTAAGTCCCTTTGATTAGGTTAACCCTTCTGTAGCATTCATAAATTGTCCAATGCTGAAGTTTACTTTCATTGAGCACATATTATATGGGTAGAAAGACCCTTTCTCCATTGCTTACCCCAGTGTATCTATGCGAAGCTTGCTTGGTGCCTAGAATGCGGTAGTACTCAACTCCTGTATTCATTTTGTATTTTCATTCAAATATTATAATTAATTTTTCCTCTTCTCATACACAGATACACAGATTCACAGACACACAGACAATTCTTTCTCTTTCTCTCACACACTGACAAGAGAAATACAGATGCAAGTGTGTGTGTGCATGCACACACAGAGAAGGAGGAGGGAGGAAGAGAGAGAGAGAGAGAGAGAGGGAGGAAGAGAGAGAGAGAGAGAGAGAGAGAGAGAGAGAGAGAGAGAGAGAGAGAGAGAGAGAGAGAGAGAGAGAGAGACTTAGACTTATACTGTAGTCCAGGATGAAATTTTTATTGTCTTACCACAGATTGACTTATACTTCTTTCTTAACATAGATTTTTTTTCAAGAAGGCTAAGAATAAGTTGATACATCTGGAAATCCTCTCAAACGCCTGCAGATTTTTCTTTCTATTGGCAAGGCTGCCTCATGTTTATGCTACATTCTGCCTTGACTAATATTTTTCTCCATTTGGAAACACACAGAATAGTTCAGTGGCAAGTTCAGTTGGTCTAGTTAGGGTGTCACATGTTTCCTGCCCTTGGAGGCAGTGTTTATTAATGCCTCCCATCCTCCCATCTGTAAATGCCAGCACTATATCATAGCCCTGAAGAGTGTTTCAGTTGGGGGAGGGAGTGCAGTGCTGACTCACTGGTAGTGAAATGTCATTTCAATTCCCCACTACATTTTATGAAAAATATTTGTAGAAGTGACTTTTCAGCACAGAGGTGAGAAGGCAAGTGGAAAATCTTGAGTGATGGAATGCAATTTATTAGTAGCAAATATTTCATAGTTTACCCAACAGCTGAGAAATGCACACAGTAAAGTATGCATAACAGCTACGGAAGGAAAAGAAGATCTAATGAGGCCAACAGCATTGGGTGGGAAAGAAAACATATTTTCAGTTACCTATATTTTAGCTTTAATTATTGTCAGTGCATCAGATATATCTTATTAAATAGTACTGTGCTTTTTTTTTCTGGGACTAGCAAGTGAAATATTTGAGGATCTGACTTTTGTCCTGAAAAAAAAAATCTCTCTAGAAGTCTGTGTGGACATTTTTAATTTACACCTTGGCACCTGCCAGAAATAAATCCTTTTGTGGAGATAAGCTAGAAGTAAGAGTTCTTCTTTTGCTATTCCAGAGAGCTGGACTGTGGCAGCAGTGCCCAACTTTAGAAAAATCATGAAATGGGCAGAGACTGGCATTCTAATGCTATGAAGAGTCAACATGACTATAACAACCCTTATAAAGGAAGAAATTTAATCAGGACTTGCTTACAATTTCAGAGGTTTAGTCCATTATCATCATGTCAAAGAGCATGGCAGCACACAGGTAGACATAGTGCTGGAGAAGTGAGAGTTCTATGTAGATATGCAAGCAGCATGAAGAGGGAGGGAGGTAGGGAGAGGGGAGAGAGAGAGAGAGAGAGAGAGAGAGAGAGAGAGAGAGAGAGAGAGAGAGAGAGAGAGAGAGAGAGAGACCACTCTACCAGTCTACCAGGCCTGGCTTCAGAAACTCCAAAGCCTTCACTGTAATGCCCTTCCTCCGACAAAGCCATATCTAATCCAATAAGATCATGCCCCTTAATCCCACCCAAGTAGCTCCTCCCTAATGATCAAGCATTCAAAAATATGAGTCTATGGGGCAATTTCTACTCAAACCACCATACTTGGCAAATAAGGTCTTTTCCTGATGGTTTTGTGTTTCCTAAACGTTTTCTATGGTTGAAGATATTAAATCATGTTTTTGATTTTGTAATGCAAGCCTTCACTATTGTAAGAGACTTAGGAACATTAATCTTAAAAATCTTAAATTAATTAAATTAATTAAAAAATTAATCTTAAAACTTAGGATCATTAATACATGGTCTTTTTGTTGGAATAATGGCCTCTCTTAACACCTGAGAAATACTATTATGCGGGCATGATTTGGCATAAATTAAGGTCCAAGGATTATTATTCATCTCTCACTTTTCCAAGTTTCTCTTGCACTGTGTACTTAACCTGCTCCAAATATTGCCTAACTTGCTAAGGCTCACATCAGCCTTAATCTTCCAGTAAGAACCAGTATCAGGAAAACTTGTGGGAATGGTGAAGGTGTGTGTGTGTGTGTGTGTGTGTGTGTGTTCATCAATATTGTTTTGGTTGTTGGTAAGTAAAGCTGATAACTTATAGTACTTTTCAAAAGGACTTTATTAACTCATTTAGGTAAAATGCCCAAAGGATGCTGTAGCAGAAGGCACAGATGATGGCTGCAGGGTTTTGAAAGATGAGATCAGATGTGTCTGTGCTGTATGCACAGTTGGGCTCTGCAGAGCATCACCCTCTCACACAACTTCCTTTTCTAGGATGGGAGAGTTTCCTCTTCTCCACACAGCATGCGAATCCAAATGGAACTTGCAGTCCAGGGCAAAGTATATTTTGATTCGCCAGCTCCACAGGTCTCCAGATGCAGCAGAGCTGGGAGTATCTGACTAACTTAAACATGTTGTGGGATGTAAAGTCTGAGGCGAATCGTGGTGGCGATAAGCACCCACCTGCCTTTATCACACAGTGTGGGTGTGGTGCTCTGTGGGAGTATTTTTCACTGATTTGGCTCCATTTCTGCATTTCTGCTCCTCACCACACGACTTTTTTATTTTCCCCAGCAGCCTGACTCTGATGCCTCCAAGGATAGAGCAAGGATAAGCAGGTGTTTCAGAAGAGTAATTTCCAGCTAACTATAAGAGAGAACTTTTAGCAATGCTTCATAAAAGAGATAAAAAAGCACGAGCTCTCTTGGAAACAGTGGCTTCCAAGTCACTTTTAAGCAAGTGTCTGAGATGTACGGAATATGTTTTAGAGATCATTTGTGTAGTAGGTAGGAATGGAAATGAATGGCCAGCCCTCCTCTCTTTCAGCACATTTGCTAAAGAGGTCTGAAGCTTATGTGAGAAAGACATTCAGGTCGTGATGTGTAAGTTATTGCTTGATTTTTGTTGCTTCTTGATTCTCAATGTGGCCCTTCATATAATTATTTACTTATTTTACACTGTTTTATGCTTTGAAAGTATATAACAAATTTCAGTCATTTTAATCTCCCTCCTGGTTATGATCCTCTTACCTCTCCTAAATCCTTCTTTTTCCCAGTAAGCTTCTCTCCTATTTTCAATAGTTTGTACTGTTTTGGAGACTTTTGGGACCACTTTCATGAACAACTTGAAGGGAGGTGTCACCTGACACTTGGGTCTTCAGTTAATAATGGTTTTTCCACCTATGAATTTTTTTTAATAAGCTTATAAAATAGTAGGTTTCCATATGTGGCAATTTAACTATGCTTGGCCCAGGGAGTGGCACTTGTTGGAGGAAGTGTGTCACTGTGGGCATGGACTTTAAGACCCTTGTCTTAGCTGTCTAGAAGCCAATCTCCTCCTGTTTCCCTTTCAGAAAAGATGTACAACTCTTAGCTCCTCCAGGTCCATGCCTGCCTGGATGCTGCCATGCTCCTGCCTTGATAATAATGGACTGAACCTCTGAACCTGTATGCTAGCACCAATCATATGTCCTTATAAGAGTTGCCTTGGTCATGGTGTCTGTTCACAGCAGTAAAAGCCTAAGACATTATATAATTGTTTTAATATATCATTAATTTTGGTTACTCCTTCCTCCTCTGCAGAGCCTGTACAACTCCTTCTCTCTCATCTTTGCTTAGAACTTTTTACTCCTGGTATTGGTCACCTCCACTTTCATGTCTAATGTGCTGTTTTAGTTCCATCTGCCACACACTTAAGACTCTTTCTATGCCCCTGCACATAATAATCCTTTTCACAAGACCTAAATGATTTTTTGATTTTATAGTTTATATTTAATAAATTTTTAAAAGTAGTTTCTATTTATTCTGCTTTTATATTTTCTTTGTGTTGAACCTTTTTTTAAAAAAAAGTACGTGTAATTAAATTGTCTTGATTTGTCTTTTATTGTTGTGATACTGACCAAAAGCAACTTGGAGAGGAAGAATTTTATTACATCTTGTAGGTTAGAGTCCATCTTGGAAGAAAGCCAAGGCAGAGATCAGGGCAGGAACTTGGAGACCAAAACCGAAGCAGAGAGTATGGCGGGATGCCGTGTACTGGTTCATTCTCCATGGTTGGCTTTGCTGATTTTTCTATATTCTCAGGATTACATGACCAGGGGTGGCACTTGCCCCAGGGGACTGGACCTCCCACATCAATCATTAAGAAAATGTTCAATAAATAATTTATATTTACAGATTACTTTTTCAAATGACTTCATATCTGTTTGAGCACCATGTGGGTATTATTGGAAACAAAAAGAGAGCATTGGATCCTGCCTTAGTGTTTTACTGCTGTGACTAGAACAATGACCAAGGCAACTCTTTTTTTTTTTAATTTATAAGTAGATTTTATTTTTTTATTGTCTGTTTTTATTTATTTTTTAAATAATTTTTTATTGAATATATTCTTTATTTACATTTCAAATGCTAAAAAAATACTCTTATAAGGACAACTTCAATAAGGGTCTGAAAGTCTGTGCCCACAGTGATACACTTCTTCCAACAAGGGCACACCACTTCCAATAAGGCCACATCTCCAAACAGCACAACTCCCTGGGCCAATCATATTCAAACCACCACATTCCATTCCCCACATTCCACTCCCCATATGAGTCTATGGGGGCCATACTTAAACATAACATAATGCAAAATATATTTAGTCAAACTTCAAAAGTCCCCATAGTCTACAGAAGTCTCAACGATGTTAAAAGTCCAAAGTTCAAAGTCTCTTCTGAGATTCATCCAATCACTTAATTATAATCCCCAAAACAGAACAGAAAACCAGCTGGATAAACTCCAAACTATGCATCTCCATGTCTGATGTCAAAGCCGTCTTCAGATATCCTACTTTTTTTCTCATCTTTATTGACTCCAACAAACTTCTTTTTCCAGGACTGATTCCATTCCCAGTTAATAGTTTTCCTCAGCAGATATCCCATGGCTCTGGCATCTTGAACATCTTGTGGTCCCCAAGGCAACTTCAATGTTACAGCTTCTTGTTCCAGTGTCTGGGATTCACACATGATCTTCTGGGCTCTTCCAAAGGGACTGGGTCACATCTCCATCTCTGTCCATTGCAGTACTCTAGGCTCTGGTTGTCTCTTCTCTATTATTGCTGCTGTTCTTGGTGATCATCCTGGTATCTCCAGTACACAGGGGTCTTCTGCTGCAACTAGGCTCTCTTCATGGTGCCAAACTTCAACATTTTCTCATGATCCCTTCAGTCCTGGACAGTCAACTGCAGCTGAGGCTGCACCTTCACCAGTGGCCTTTCCTGGCCTCTCACAGTGCCAAGCTTCAGCTCCTTTCCTTAATACCTTCAAAACCAGTACCACCTGGGTGATTCTATACATTGCCAAGTCTAGCTGCAGCATGAGGCACAAACTTGGCTATTTCTTGAACATATCTTCTTTATGTTCTCAGAAAACACTTCCCAGATTTCACTTCAGTGATGTTGATCTGTTTTTAATCACTGCTAATTTCTTAGCTCCAGCTAACCAGCATCAGTTGTCCCAGTAGTCCCTTCTACTCTTGACTCTAAAGCCAAAGGAGTTCTGCTGCTTGTTTTGGCTGGAACATGGTCCCTCTTATTCTATTACCAGCTTTCTGTTTTGTAAATCCCTCACTGCCTAAGCTTGGTTGTAATGGAATTTGCTCTGGAGATTGACCTTGAACTCAGAGATCTGCATGGCTCTGTTTCCTGAATACTGGGATTAAAGGTATCTACTGCCATGCCTGCACGTAAGCTTTTCTTTACCAAGAAATTGCTCCATCCTAGGCTGACTTTGAATCAGACATCTGTTTGGCTTTGTCTCCTGGGATTAAAGGTATATACAACTCTTCCATGGCTAGGCTAAGTTCAGCTGGGTAGGATCTTGCCCCAAAGTCACCTCTCCCTTAATCGCTTATCTCTTTAAACAACAGGATTCAACTCAGTTTCACTTGCTGGTACCTGTTTATTACTGAACCATACATTTTTATTTTTCATTTTTCAGCTTGTTCTTTTTCATTAAAATGTTCTTCGTAAGACTAAACCAGAGAACAAAGTCTTTGCTGGGCTGTTTGGAGATTTCCTTTGCCAATGCAATTAACCTAAGTCTCTTCACCTTAGCCTCAGGCAGACTTTTTGGACAGTGGCAACAAGCAGCCACATTCTTCATCAAAATATCACAAAATAGACTCTAGGCTACATATGGACTTTCTTTTCCATTGAAACCTCTTGGGCCAGCAGGCCTGCACAGTTCTAATCACCCTTAGCATCACTGTCTTCCATATTCCTATTAGGATGACTCATTAAGCCCCACTTAAGCATTCCATGGCTTTTCAAATATAAAGTCCCCAAATCCACATTCTTCCAAACAAAAGCATGGTCAGGGCTATCAGGAAAATACATCAGTCCCTGGTATCAACTTCTGTCTTAGTTAGGGTTTTATTGCTGTGAACAGATGCCATGACCAAGGCAACCCTTATATGGACACTATTTAACTGGGACTTCCTTTTCATCAAGGTGAGAGCATGGCAGTGTCCAGGCAGTGTCCCTCCTTCCTCCCTCCCTCTGTCCCTCCCTCCCTCCCTCCCTCCCTCTCTCCCTCCCTCCCTCTCTCCCTCTCTCCCTCTCTCCCTCCTTCCCTCTCTCCCTCCCTCCCTCTCTCCCTCCCTCCCTTCTTTCCTCCTCCTTTGCTTCCACCCTCCCTCCTTTCCTCTCCTCCTTCTTTTCTTCTTTCCCTTCCTTCCCTTTGGTAATAAGGATTGAATCTAGATTCTCATGCATACTGAACCAGTGTGCTTTACTGTAGATCTATATAGCCACCGCTAGGAGGCTTTTGTGCTTCAGTTTCAAACTGTGAAAAATGTTGACAAATAAGTAGTTTCCTTCTGGAACAGTTCTGAATTTCAAAAAAAAATCAACATAGGTTAAGCTTAGACCATACATGTGGTATAGGCAAACTTAGCTGATAGAATAATATTAGCTTTCAAAAAATGGTCTCCTGAGATAAGAGAAAGGGCCAGGAGAAAGTGCATCAGATCATCAGTCACCACACAAAGCCGACCTAGTTGTTGGTGGTCATTGCCTGCTTTGGAACCTGATTATATGTGTATACTTTGTTTTGAGCTGAGTTATGACAGTAGATCCTACATGTCTGAAGAGTGCAATAATTGTTAGTGGGAAAAAAAAGTCCTGGTATAAAGGTTAAGACTAAAATCAAAGGAGAGAGAGAGAATTTAAAGTATGACAAGACAGTGCATATTGATGCCATGGATTGATGCTTTGGCTGTAGAAATAATTTGGAAAGGCAAAGACAGACTTGGTTGATACCATTTAAAAAGAGACAAGGCCAGTGATCAAGTAGGCCCAAGCATCAGTGAATTATACCACAGTATAGAAAATGGCATTTGATACCCAACACTAATGCAGGGGGTAATTAAAAACTATAACAACTGAGTCTGCATAGGAGTTGAGGGCTTACTTATATTTGCTTATGTCTTCATGGCTTCCTGGCCTAGGAGGTATGGACAGGTGCTTTAATAGTGCTGGCTGCCTGCGAGACAGCCAGGAGGGGCTCTGAGATTATCAGAGCACCTGGTAAAAGTTTTGTTTTTTTTAAAAAAAATAGAAAATAGCTCTTTTTTTCCAGGTTAAACTCCATTCATTCTGTTCTGTCATCTTAAAAGAGAGGCAGTTAATTAGCCTATCTATCAGAGGCACCAAGGTGTCATCTCCACAACTTCCTCAACAGGAGAGAGAGAGAGAGAGAGAGAGAGAGAGAGAGAGAGAGAGAGAGAGAGAGAGAGAGAGAGAGAGAGACAGAGAGAGAGACAGAGAGAGACAGAGAGACAGAGAGAGGAGATAAACTGATCAGTCTGGGAACAGGGAGACAAGAAAAGGGATCATACATCACCAAGTGGAGAAGGATGTCTGGCTCTAGTGCACCAAAGGACTAATTTAACACTGGAACTGAGAGCTGAATCCTTCTTTACAGTTAGGAACTAATAAAATTAATCAAATCCTTAGCATCCATCTTGTCTCCTAGAACAGCAGCTCTGGATGACAGGAATCTGTCATGTTTATGGGTTAGGAATGACATGGGAAATAGAAGTTTTGAAATTAACTTGAAAACATGAATTAACTTGAAATATTGAACTATTTACGCTTTCTTATTTGATCATAGGATGGAAATAAAAAAGTTTCATGTTAAAATTTCTCCCCATGATCCTTTTCAAGAATGATAACTGTTGCACCATAGACATTTTGTACCATTTGCCTTTCATTTGCATTTTTAATACTGGTTTCATTTGTATGTTGCAAATTAAGCAAAACAGTCATTTTTAAAAAGGTTGTGGGATTTTTTTTGACAACTTGCTTATCTGTCCAGTGTGTTACCAATTAACACTTATTCTTTGTTTTATGTGATTCACAGTCTTTTTCAGAGTAGAATAAGATGTTGAAACATAATAAATGTGCTCACTGAATAATTCAACTTGATGGGAAAGGTAAATAGGTCATTGAAAAAAGCCCTTCAATTTTCACTCTACCTTTTTAAGGAAATAGAAGTTAAACATTGTGTCTGTGTGTATGTGTGTGTGTGTGTGTGTGTGTGTCTGTAGGTGTATGTATGTGTATGTGTGTGTGTATATGTGTGTGTATGTGTATATGTGTGTGTGTATGTGTGTGTGTACTGTATATGGAGGCCAGAGGTTGGTATGAAGGATTTTCCTCTGTCATTTTCTATACTATGTTCTGAAGCAGGGTTTCATACTGAATCCAGATCTCTTTGATTTGTCTAGATTAGTGATCACTGAGTGTCATTTTCCTGTCTTTCATCTCCAGGGCTGGGTTTATAGGAGGTGCCACCACACCAAGTTTTTAATATGGGCTGGGGATCTAAACTCAGGACTTCAGGCTTTTCCAGCGAGTACTTTACTGACTGAGCCATCTCCCCCCATCCTCCTCTTATGCATTTTGAAAATAGATATTTTTAATATTTATGTAGATTTTAAACCCAGTTGATAAGAAGGTAAATCAAAGGGTCATGCTAATTTGACATGCCATAAAAATCCAACAACCACTAATCAGAAAGTTAAAAGTCAAAATTACTTTATGGTAACTGTGTAAAACGATTTAAAACAGAATTATTTTAAAGAAAGGTATGGTATAACCTTTACAGATATGTGAATTTGTAACCTGAAATTTCCTGAGTCACAACATTTTCTTGCTAATGAGAGGCTTTTTGAATCTGTTAACTCTCTCTTCCCCTTTGCCTACATAAATTCTGTGAATGTTACTGGGATGCTTTAGTTTTTAGGAACAGATTCAGCCAGTGGCTTGGGTGTGGCATCTACTTTTCATCTTTTCTCATTCTTGGTTATCCTTCCCTTTCCTGTTCAGGTGTCCAGCTGAATGAATCCACAGTCGGTCCTTGTCACTCAGGCAACCACAGGGCATGATCAGGGCCACCCTTCTCAGAAATGCTATGCCTAATAAATTCTACACTGCAGAACAGTGTTTCTAGAGCCATGCCCTTTCCTCAGAAATGGTGCTGCTGTTAATGACTGTTAGCTTTTCTGCCCAGCTGGTACCCCATGCCCAGCCCACCCAGTCTGGCCAAGGTCACACGAAGGTCATTTCTTTTTCAGGTTGTTAACCCTTAAGTCTTCCTAACTTCTTATACTAAAGTTTGTTTAATTCAGGGTGAAAAGCAGCTAGCTCATGTCTTATATTCTTTCAGTAACAAAGGCATATAGAAAATAATTTATATCTCTGGGCTCTGGGGTTACAAAAATGTGGCTGATTTTTTGATGGGATTCCATTGTTTGTGAGAAGTATAAAAAGTAAGTGACAACACTCCTTTATTTATTAATTCTGAATTAGTATTAATTAATTACTGGATATGTAATAACCAAAGTTTTAATTTTGAATCAACAAAGCCCAGACTTACCCTGTTTAATTCCTTTGAGAAGGAGTATGAATATGTTAAAGTTCTTGTGTGTTTGCTCAGTCCCCTTTCTGTAAAATCTGATGCAAATCAGAAGGGCACAAAGTATTCAGAGGCCATGAAGGAGAGAAGTGAGGGCCATCTCTAGAGGAGACGAGCTGTGCTCTACTCTCCTTCTCCATTTCTCATCTGCTGGACAACTTAACCTTTTCACTTCACTGTGTGAATGTGAGAGTAATATTAATAATACCTGCTCATGTGACATAGCAATACCCAATTAATACTCAAATGATCCCGGCAGCAGCGGAGGATTCCTTGCTACCTCCCTGTAGTCTGGGTTCCCCAATAAAAGACACACATATACTCAGCCTTTATATTTTGATATGCTTAAAATAGCTCAATGGCTGGGCCACTTCTCAATCTCCACATGACTAATCCCCTCCCCTCCGATATTCCTGCATTATTACTTATTATTAAAATCTACACTCCATCTTTGGTGCCCTAGACCCAGACAACCCTCTTGAGCCGCAATGATCCCCTGGCTCCTACATATCGGCCATGCTCTCTGTCCTGTCCTGCATCTCTCAGACTTGGTGTCTCTCCTCTCCTTCTCCTGGCATGGCTGATCTCTCTTCTCCATCCTCCTCTGTCCTTGCCTGGGAAGTCCTGCCTCTGTTTGGACTGCCATTGGCTGCCAGCAACTTTATTTACCAATCAAAACCAACAGGGAGCAGGGTCCCCCGAGTGTCTTATATGTGAATTTGCAGATTCTCCTGCGATTTAGAGGACCCAAATTAACATAAATCATAAAAGCAGCATTAGACCAAACCCACAACAATTTGGTTCCTATGGGAACTGAATGAATCTAAAACACAGAGCTTCACACAGTACCTGGGCAGAAAAAAACCTTTGCTGTTCATAGCTATTGCTAACATATACCAGTCTATTCATTTTATTTTATGTAATAACAAATACAATAAAATAAAATAAATAAAACAACAATAAAATAAAATAATAAACAAACAAGCAAATATGAATAATAAATAAATAATAAATAAATAAAATTAAATTAAAAAAAACTGATAACAAACCTCTGATAAGCAGTGAAATGATTCACAGGCACAATATTCAAACACGACCCTGCATCAGGATTACGTGATAA
The DNA here is from genome assembly GCF_947179515.1 of Apodemus sylvaticus. Classification (NCBI taxonomy): domain Eukaryota; kingdom Metazoa; phylum Chordata; class Mammalia; order Rodentia; family Muridae; genus Apodemus; species Apodemus sylvaticus. Next base: position 54,243,718 of record NC_067487.1, read on the forward strand.
GCTGTCCCTGCTTTAGCTTGTGGGAATTAACACACATTTCTGTATATGTTAGTGGTATACTATGACAGTCTGTATTTCTTACAAGTTCCTGGTGAATTCTGATGTTGCTGGTCACAGGGACACTTTGTAAAGCTTTCTCCAGCAGCTAAAAGCATGCAAGAGTGGACTGAGCCAAGAGATAGGCAGGTTGTGTGTCTCTGGGTCTCTGTCAACTGTAGCATTCAGAACAGGTGTCTGACACTAGAGACAAGAATCATATGTGCCTGGAAGAGGAGGAAGGTAGGCTCAGCTCACGGGTACCCCACCCTGGGAAAAGATGCTACATTCTGATCGTTACCATAGGCAACAGGCAGCTAAGAAGGCAGGCTAGACACATCAGTGTCTGGATTTAATACAAGGCAGGACCTGGCAAATATCATATTTCTTCTTAGTTAAGTTTCTCTCTCTTCACAGGTCCTCACCCCCCACCCCAGGCAAACAGGTTACAATTAAATATAGTAGTTTCTCTTCCCCACCTTGAATTAGTATTGTTAGTGGCTTCTTAGAGATAGTCATAGTTTAAATTCAAGGAAATGAATTCTTGAGAGAAATTTAATCTAATTTATTTTAATTTAGACTTGATTTAATTCCTAAATCTCTTCTTAAATATCCTTTTCTTCCTCCAACTCTTCCCTTTATCACTTCATGTGCCTCAGAGAAATCCTCTATGCAACAGAAGCATTTCCTGAGTGTGAGGCTGGGAAGACTCTCTAGAAGTTCTAAGGTCAGTTTGTACCTGGCATTCCTTACCCATGCCAGCTAAAGTTGCAACATGATAGAGAGAGTTTATATAACTCTGAAACAATTCTCAGGATAGAAGCATGAAGCAGAAATATCACCATATCTTGGGATATCAATATTAATGTTGCAAAGTTGAAAAGAAGAAAGGCTTGCTGGGATTTCTGAAGTGAATAAATATTTGAGGCAGACTAGAAATATGTTTATGCCAGTCCAAGTGTCACTGATACAAATGATCTCGTATACATGAGAAATGCCTTTAGATCAATAGATAGCATATTTACATAGATGCCTCTAAACCTACTGGCAGTATATTTGATGAATATCTTTTAATATTAAAGAGCTTCAGCTATCTGCTCTGTGTGGTACAAAGCCCCCCTGCTCATTTTTCCTTCTTCCCTCTCATCTCAGATCTCCCTAAAGTCACAGAGACTGATAAACCAGGGAAAGCAACAAGCTGAGATCTGGAGCCATTTGTTTAATTTGATGACACTAATACAGGGAAATGACTCTCCAACCATGTGTTAGTGAAATAGCATTTTGTTTTGTAGTGCTGATTCACAATGACAGAACAAACTTCACCATTCATCTGTTTATCCATCATCAGCATGGAAGTGCATCTCAAGACTTAGCTGCTTCTAAAACTCTTCCAGTGGTACTGTTAGTAAGTAAGATTTTGCAGTAGAAAGTATCTGTGTTCATTAGAAACCATGACTTTATTTACATTTTTAAGGACAGTAATAAAAAATATTTCGTTTATGTTGCTATTGTCATTGCAGAGTTCCTTTCTGTATAATTAGGGATTGTAAAGCTCGGTAAGATAAAGGTTTTTCAGTGATGTTGAAATGGCATTTGTGTTGCTGGTATCAACATAGAAGCCACCAAATGCCAAATCCTTAGTGTCTCCTTAATGCCCTTGAAATGACTTTGGAAACACAAGAGGCTCCTAAGTAGCAGTGAAGGAGTGTAATGTACTGTTGAGGTTGAGTTCCAGAACTAGAATTGGGCAGGCTTTTGAATATCTGTGCAATGCATCCTGAGACTTACTGGTAGATTTATGACATAGTTCCTAAACTATGTCCTGATATATCAAGGTGGGTTTTCTCTAGCTTTGTAGAAAACAGGCCTAAATAACCTCTCTGTCCATACGTTAGGGAATAGGCATCAAATCATCACTGGTGGTTCTTTACACACCTATTACTTAACCTTATATGATTTGTGTTCAGCAACTAGCACTAGAGACAGACCTGATTTCAATATGTCCAAAGCTTCTCTCTACCTTTCCAGTATGTGAAGAAATCTGATCAAGGAGGTTACTAGTGGCTCATAAATATTTAGACCAATGAATACCTGTGGCTTCTCTAGTCATTTCCTTAAGGTAATTTGACCTTTGACCTTAGTTATCACACTTGCTTTCCAATGACTAGAAAAGAGGGAGTGGTGTGTGTGTGTGTGTGTGTGCGTGCACATGCGCACGTTTGTGCATGTGCACACACAGTAGAATACTTCTCTGTCTTTTAAAAGGAGTGTTGCTTCCTGACTGAAATAGACACAGAGACTTACAAACAAACATTGGATGGAGGTTGGGGAGTCTTGTGGAAGAGTTGGGGAAAGAACTGTGGAACCTGGAGGAGAAGGACTCCATAAGAAGAAGAACAGAATCAACTAACTTGGACCCATGAGGGCTCCCAGAGACTGAACCACCAACCAAAAACCATACCTGGGCTGGACCTAGGGCTCCCTGGACATATGTAGTAGACATACAACCTGTTCTTCATGTGAGTCCACAAACAACTGGAGCAGTAACTGTCCCTGGATCTGTTGTCTGGTTGTGGATCCTATTCCCCTTACTGGGCTGTCTTCTCTGGCCTCAGTGGGAGAGGATGTGCCCAGTCCTGCAGTGACTTGAGGTGCCAGAGTGGGTTGTTACTCAGGGGGGAACCTCTTTCTCAGAGAAGAAGGGGAGGGTAGTGGGAGGAGTGACTGCATGAATGGGGGTGTATGACTGGGAGAAATGAGGGGCTTTGATCACAATGTGAAGTAAATAAATAAATGAATTAATGGAGAAAAAAACAATTTCTCTGCTGCTCAAGTTACCCTAGAACTCACAATCCTACTGCCTCAGTTTCCTAAATGCTGGTCTTGTAGAAACTCCCCAGAGAAGTTTTGCCTTTAATCCCTAGGCTACTCTTCTTTAGAGGACATAAGAAACTAGAATTCATTCATCTGGGTATACAACCCAGAGCTTGGCTAGTAAGGAGAAAAACACCTGGCATTCTCTGCCACATGGATTAACTTTGGGAACAGTCTCTGAAACCATAGGTGCTTCATACTTCCCTGCAGTCTGCTCTTCTGTATTCTTAGCACAGCCTCTCCTCACTCCCCACCATTTAGGTTTCTCTCCCTTTATTTGCCTGGGTTGATACAGAATCAGCCATACAACTAGGTTTGAAATGCAGCCAGTTTATTGGGGAGTCACTGTAAGGGAGTTGGGAGATACAGCAGAGGAATGAGCATCTTTTAAAGGTTGCGTGATCCGATCCAGTACACCTATAGGTATCTGGAGCCTAGGGATGTTGGGAAGACATCTTGGGATTCTTTCGATAAGAGTAAACAAGCACTCATTTATGTACAATCAATGAAAGCAATGGCTCAATTTTTTCCCTTGCATTGTTGATCCCCAGGCCTTTAGGATATTTCATTCACATATATAATAGCTTTCCTGCACTTCTGAGAGCCCTCCAGCAGAGGTTCTGAGTCTAGTGGTTGGAAGTCACTGAGAATAAGGGGCCAAAGAGGTTCTGAGCACTTGAAGCCACTGATCTACCCAGTCCTCTTAGGAAGAAACATAAACTTATTTCTATTTATCTTGGAGAACACACAGTGATTTTTATAAGCGTGAAAGGAAGAGTTGTTTCCCTTGTATGTTAGTTTTCTTTTTTTCTTTTTTTCTTTTTTTTAAAGACTTATTTATTTGAGTGCATAGTTGCTGTCTTCAGACACACAAGAAGAGGGCATCAGATCTCATTACAGATGGCTGTGAGCCACCATGTGGTTGCTGAGATTTGAACTCAGGACCTTCTGGAAGAGTAGTCAGTACTCTTAACCTCTGAGCCATCTCTCCAGCCCCATATGTTAGTTTTCTATTGCCATATGAGAAGTGACCATGAACTTAGTAGATTCAAGGTGAACCCACTGTCAGTCACAGTTCTGTAGGTTAGGTATCTGGATTGCACCACTGAGTTCTGCACTTAGGAGAGCAAAGGTACAGTCAAGGTGTTTAGGCTCACAGGGAACTCTGGAGAGAATCAGTTACAGGCTTAGTTGGGTTGTTGGAGCACTTAGTTCCCTGTGGTTTATGACTGAAATCCTGAGTATAAGGATAAGAAGCTGCCATCAGTTTCCAGAGGCAACTCATATGCCTTCTTGAAAGGTTCTCTCAAGTTATCCCAGAGATAACATGCCACACCCTTCTCATTTGGAAAACCTTCACCCTAGGCTCCTTAGAACTGCAGTATCACATCGTGCTTGATCAGATAGACTTCATATCTCAGGGGAGGCTGAGCTGTAAGGTGTGCTTAATCATGTTGGAAGTATCTCATTATATTCATAGGTTTTGGAGATTAGGATGCAAAATTTTAGTCTGGGACCATTTCTTTTGTTTATAATTTTTTATTGAGTATCTTCTTCATTTACATTGCCAATGGTAAAGCCTTTCCCAATTTCCCCCTCCCAAAAGCCCCCTCCCCAAAGATTCCCTACCCCTCCTCCCACCACCTCCCCCCACCCCACTCCCATCTGTTTCCCTTTGTTGGGGCCTCTATTGAGCCTTTACCTGACCAAAGACCACTCCTCCCACTGATGCCCAACAAGGCATTCCTCTGCTACATTTTTGGCTGGAACTATGTGTATCCCTTGGTTGATGGTTCAGTCCCTGGGAGTCTTGGGGTATCTGGGTGTCCGAAGTCTTTGTTCTTCCCATGGGACTGTAAACCCCTTCAGCTCCTCCGGACCACCGTCCAGATGCTCCGTTGGGGACCCCAAGCCCAGTCCAATAGTTAGTTGCTAGTTTCTGCCTCTGTATTTGTAGGGCTCTGGCAGGGCTCCTCTGGAGACAGCCATGGCATGCTCCTTTTGGCACATGGTTCTTGTCATAGTGTCAGGGTTTGGTGACTGTTTATAGGATGAATCCCCAGGTAGGGCAGTCTCTGGGTGGCCTTTACTTCAGTCTCTACTTCACAAATTGCCTTCCTTAAAGATATTCTGGGGGAATCACCATCCCTGACTTCAGCTCTACTACAGAGCAATAGTGATAAAAACTGTTTGGTATTGGTATGCAGACAGGCAGGAAGATCAATGGAATAGAATTGAAGACCCAGAAAAGAACCCACACATGTACGGTCACTTAATATTTGACAAAGGAGCTAAAAACATCCAGTGGAAAAAAAGACAGCATTTTTAACAAATGGTGCGGGATCAACTGGAGGTCTACATGCAGAAAAATGCAAATCGACCCATTCTTATCTCCTTGTACAAAGCTCAAGTCCAAGTGGATCAAAGGTTTACACATAAAATCAGACACACTGAAGCTTATAGAGGAGAAAGTGGGGACAAACCTTGAACACATGGGCACAGGGGAAAAGTTTCTGAACAGAACACCAATGGCTTATGCTCTAAGAACAATAATCGACAACTGGGACCTCATAAAACTACAAAGCTTCTGTAAGGTCTGAGACCATTTTATTAAAAAAAGAATTTTACCTATTACACTGATAAAGCTTCCTTTTTTTCTCCTTCCTACCTTTTTCTGCTCATTTTGCCACCAGATCCCAAGTATAACTCTGATTCTACCTTTGGGGCCATTGTGTTCTGTCCTTGAAAGGCAGACTTTGGCATCACACAGTGAAGGTTCAATTATGATCTTCAGCTCCAAGATTCACAGCTACTTGCTAACCTTTCTGAATGTTAATTCTTCCTTTCTTTGGTGGTCTAAAGGAGGAAGTATATATAGTCTTTACAGACAGACACTCCCTATGGTAACTTTTGTTTGAATGAGTACCCGTTCCATATTTCTTTTCCATAAATGCACAGAAAGTCTAAATTACATTTTATACACATTCACACTTCTACTTTTTTCCTCTGTGGATTATTTGAGTGAATGGAGACTTTTGTCTCCTCATATATACACTAACCTAACAAATAAGGATATATTTGAAAAGAGCTTTATCTACTTTCAGAATTGTTAAGAATCTATAGAATAAGTGTTATGAACACTTTGCATAGTGTGCTTTGAAATACCCAGCTGTTGATTAAGATAGGAGCCGAGCATGGAGCCTCCCATGACAGGGAGTGGTACTTTGTCGGTTTTCATGGAGACATTGATCTTGTTTACATTCTTGGATCTAAGGGAGCTGGAGCTAAGCCAACAAGTTTCTATAGCAAATTTTACAAATAAGGATGTATATATACTGTATGTAGACTAAGCTTATGAATGCCAAACCCCATGACATGGAAATATATGTACTTTTTATTCATTAAAGTCTTTAGAAGAATAAACTTCTACAGAAGATGTAACAGAGGAATGTAGAAGATGAAGTTAGTATATATGTGTATGTGTTTGTGTTTGTGTGTGCGTGTATTTTATTTATTTACATTTTAAATATTATTCCTCTTCCTGGTTTTCCCTTCCCAAATTCCATATCCCCTCCCCCTCCCCCTGCTTCTATGAGGGTGTTACCCTACCCACCCACCCACCCACTCCCACCTTCCTGTCCTGGCATTCCCCTACACTGGGGCAGCCTCCCTTCCCATTGATGCCAGATAAAGCAATTCTCTGCTGCATATGCAGCTGGGGCCCAAGAAGAAGGAAGATCAAAGTGTGGATGCTTCCGTCCTACTTAGAAGGGGCAACAAATAATCATAGGAGATAAAGGGGGAGAAGGATCTGGGAGGAGAGAGGAGGAGAGGGAAAGCAGGAGCAGGATCAGGAGTGGGAGGAGACAGGGGAGAAATTATTTTGAATGAGGAAGAATGTGTAAAATCAAAAGTGAGGTCCTTATTTAACATTAAAGGGGGTATAGGAGACTGGGCTCCCAAATTTGATGAATAGTAAATAATTGGCTGTAGAACCTTTGCCATGAAAGATGATAATAAAAATGAACATGGTTATTATGTAAGTTAGAATCTGAGGCCTAATTGGCTAGTGGCTTTGACTTTACCCTCAGAGCAATTTTTCCAAACACCAGGTCAAGCAGATTGATTTGAGAGAGTATTCCTTATCATTTAACAATTTTCTATCTGCTGTCACGGTTCTTAATCATTCATAGATATTATTAAATCAACTTCAGTTAAGACTAAATGGTGGTAACAATTACACATGCTAATTCAGCACAGAGTATATTGAAAACAATTCTTCTTAGATTATTTCTTGTCAAAATATATTTCTAGTTTTCAGTGATGAACTTCACAGTCAGTCTGGAAAATTCTTTTTCTTGGCAGCAGCACAGACATAAACTCACCAAGGTGTTTCTATGATATGTGAGATTACTTCTAAGCAGCATTCTGAAAAGCTTGTCAAATTTTAATGCTATGTCTAGTTCTCTCTTGAGGGCTTTAGATATTCACATTATAGGTTACTGGAGGGATATGAAATAGATTTGATTCTGTAAAACATATCATTTTGGGCAAAATAATCATGAAAGGTATTTCAAGATGAAAAGGGCCCTGCTCCTCAGGGATATGGGCTTTACTTTTTTAAGTGAACAAATATTTTCTGAAACCCACAGGCTGAACGTCAGCTTTTCTAGGTAGAAGCCTAGTGAAGAGGAAATATTAGTTTCACCATGTTTACAAGCAGAAAGGAAACAGATTGTTAAATATAATACATCAGACTTTTTGGAAAGATAATTTCCCATTTGTTATATTATTTTATTGTGGTTTTTGTTTTTATATTTTATTTATTTATTTATTATTTATTATTTTTATGTTCTATATTCCTTGTTTATATTCCAAATGATTTCCCATTTCCCAGTCCCGCCTCCCCATATGTCCCATAAACCTTCTTCTCTCCACCCATTCTCCAATCACCTCCCTCCTTTTTCTCTGTCCTGGTACTCCCCTCCAATGTTAGATCAAGCATTTGCAGGATCAGGACCCTCTCCTGACTTCTTCATGGGAGTCATTTGTTATGCTAATTGTGCCTTGGGTATTTAGAGTTTCTGGACTAATTAATATCCACTTATCAGAGATTGCATACCATGTGTATTCGCTTGTGATTGGGTTACCTCACTTAGGATGATATTTTCCAGTTCCAACCATTTGCTTAAAATTTCATGAATTCATTGTTTTTAATTGCTGAGTAGTATTCCATTGTGTAATATACCACATTTTCTGTATCCGTTCCTCCATTGAGGGACATCTGGGTTGTTTACAGCTTCTGGCTATTATAAATAAGGCTGCTATGAACATAATGAAGCATGTGTCTTTATTGCATACCAGGGAATCCTTTGGGTATATGCCCAGGAGAGGTATAGCAGGGTCCTCCGGAAGTGTCATGTCCAGTTTTCTGAGGAACTGCCAGACTGATTTCCAAAGTGATTGTACCATCTTACAGCCCCACCAGCAGTGGAGGAGTGTTCCTCTTTCTCCACATCCTTGCCAATACCTGCTGTCTCCTCAGTTTTTAAACTTAGCCATTCTGACTGGTGTGAGGTGAAATCTCAGGGTTGTTTTGATTTGCATTTCCTTCATGACTAATGATGTTGAGCATTTCTAAAGGTGCTTCTCTGCCATCCAAATTTCTTCAGGTGAAAATTCTTTGTTTAGATCTGTACCCCTTTTCTTAATAGGGTTATTTGGTTTCTTGGGGTCTAACTTCTTGAGTTCTTTGTATATATTGGACATTAGCCCTCTATCAGATGTAGGGTTGGTGAAGATTTTTTCCCAATTTGTTGGTTGCCATTTTGTCCTTTTAATGGTGTCCTTTGCCTTACAGAAACTTTGTAATTTTATGAGGTCCCATTTGTCAATTCTTGATCTTAGAGCATAAGCTATTGGTGTTCTGTTCAGGAACTTTTCCCCTGTGCCCATATCCTCAGGGTTTTCCCCAGTTTCTTTTCTATTAGTTTCAGTTTGGTTTATAATTAGTCTGGTTTTACATGGAGGTCCTTGATCCACTTGGAGTTGAGTTTAGTACAAGGAGATAAGAATGGATCAATTCTCATTCTTCTGCATGCTGACCTCCAGTTGAACCAGCACCATTTTTTGAAAAAGCTATCTTTTTTCCACTGGATGTTTTATGCTCCTTTGTCAAACACCAAGTGACCATAGGAGTGTGGATTCATTTCTGGGTCTTCAATTCTATTCCATTGGTCCACTTGCCTGTCACTGTGCCAATACCATGCAGTTTTTAATTTAATTTATTTTTTTTATTTTTTATTTGATTTATTTTTTATTTACATTTCAAATGATTTCCCATTTTCTGGCCCCCCACTCCCTGAAAGTCCCATAAGCCCCCTTCCCTCCCCCTATTCTCCCACCCACCCCTTCCCACTTCCCTGTTCTGGTTTTGCCCTATACTGCTACACTGAGTCTTTCCAGAACAAGGGGCCACTCCTCCATTCTTCTTGTACCTCATTTGATGTGTGGATTATGTTTTGGGTATTCCAGTTTTCTAGGTTAATATCCACTTATTAGTGAGTACATACCATGATTGATCTTTTGAGACTGGGTTACCTCACTTATTGCTCTGTAGTATTGATTGAGGTCTGGGATACTGATTCCCCCAGAAGTTCTTTTACTGTTGAGAATAGTTTTAGCTATCCTGAGTTTTTTGTTATTCCAGATGAATTTGAGAATTGATTTTTCTAACTCTGTGAAGAACTGAGTTGGGATTTTGATGGGGATTGTGTTGAATCTGTAGATCGCTTTTGGCAAGATGGCCATTTTAATTATATTAATCCTGCCAATCCATGAGCATGGAAGATTTTTCCATTTTCTGAGGTCTTCTTTGATTTCCTTCTTCAGAGACCTGAAGTTCTTGTCCTATAGATCTTTCACTTGTTTGGTTAGAGTCACCCCAAGATACTTTATATTGTTTGTGGCTATTGTGAAGGGTGTCATTTACCTTACTTCTTTCTCAGCCTGCTTATCCTTTGAGTATAGGAAGGCAACTGATTTGCTTGAGTTGATTTTATAACCAGCCACTTTGCTGAAGTTGTTTATCAACTGTAGGAGTTCTCTGGTGGAGGTTTTCGGGTCACTTAAGTAGACTAACATGTCAACTGCAAATAGTGATAATTTGACTTCTTGCTTTCCAATTTGTATCCCTTTGACCTCCTTATGTTGTCTAATTGCTCTAGCTAGAACTTCAAGTACTATATTGAAAAGATATGGAGAGAGAGGACAGCCTTGTCTAGTCCCTGCTTTTAGTGGGATTGCTTCAAGTTTCTCTCCATTTAGTTTGATGTTAGCTACTGGTTTGCTGTATATTGCTTTAACTATGTTTAGGTATGGGCCTTGAATTCCTGTTCTTTCTAAGACTTTTAGCATGAAAGGATGCTGAATTTTGTCAAATGTGTTTTCAGCATCTAATGATGACCATATGGTTTTTTTCTTTGAGTTTGTTTAAGTAGTGGATAGCATTAATGGATTTCCTTATATTGAACCATCCCTGCATCCCTGGGATGAAGCCTACTTGATCATGGTGGATGATCGTTTTGATGTGTTCTTGGATTCGGTTGGCAAGGATTTTATTAAGTATTTTTGCATCAATATTTATAAGGGAAATTGGCCTGAAGTTCTCTTTCTTAGTTGGATCTTTGGTGGTTTTGGTATCAGCATAATTGTGGCTTCATAGAACAAGGTGGGTAGTGTGCCTTCTGTTTCTATTTTGTGGAATAGTTTGAAGAGTATTGGTGTTAGGTCTTCTATGAAGTTCTGATAGAATTCTGCACTGAAGCCATCTGGTCCCGTGCTTTTTTTGGTTGGGAGACTTTCTATGACCCCTTTTATTTCTTTAGGGGTTATGGGACTCTTTAGATGATCTATTTGTTCCTGATTTAATTTTGGTGTCTGATATCTGTCTAGGAAATTGTCCATTTCCTCCAGATTCTCCAGTTGTGTTGAGTACAGGCTCTTGTAGTAGGATCTGATGATTTTTTGAATTTTCTCATTTTCTGCTGTTATATCTCCCTTTTCATTTCTAATTTTGTTAATCTGGATACTGTCTCTGTGCCCTTTAGTTAATCTGGATAATCTGGGTTTATCTATCGTGTTGATTTTCTCAAAGAACCAGCTCCTGGTTTTGTTGATTCTTTGTATGGTTCTCTTTGTTTCTACTTGATTTCAGTCCTGAGTTTGATGATTTCCTGCCTTCTAGTCCTCCTGTGTGAAGTAGCTTCTTTTTGTTCCAGGGCTTTCAGGTGTGTCATTAAGCTGCTAGTGTATGCCCTCTCCATTTTTTTTTTTTTTTTTTTTTTGGAGGCACTCAGGGCTATGAGTTTTCCTCTTAGCACTGCTTTCATTGTGTCCCATAGATTTGGGTATGTTGTGTCTTCATTTTCATTAAATTCTAAAAAGTCTTTGATTTCTTTCTTTATTTCTTCCTTGACCAAGGTATCATTGAGTAGAATATTGTTCATGTGTATGTGGGCTTTCTGTTGTTTTTGTTGCTATTGAAGACCACTTTTACTCCATAGTGATCTGATAGGAGGCATGGGATTATTTCGATCTTTTTATATTTGTTGAGGTCTGTCTTGTGACCAATTAAATGATTGATTTTGGAGAAGGTACCATAAGGTGCTGAGAAAAAGGTATATTTTTTTGCTTTAGGATAAAATTTTCTATATATAATCTGTTAAATGTAATTGGTCCAAAGCTTCAATTAGTTTCACTGTGTCCCTGTTCAGTTTCTATTTTCCTCATCATTCCATTGAGGAAAGTGCAGTGTTGAAGTCACCCACAATTATTGTGTTAGGTGCAATGTGTGCTTTGAACTTTAGTACAGTTTCTTTTATGAATGAGGGTGCCTTTGCATTTGGAGCATAGATGTTCACGATTGAAAGTTCTTCTTTGTGTATTTTTCGTTTGACCAGCAAGAAGTGTCCCTCAGAGTCTCTTTTGATGACTTTGGGTTTAAAGTCAATTTTATCTGATATTAGAATGGCTACTCTTGCTTGTTTCCTGAGACCATTTGCTTGTAAAATTGTCTTCCAGCCTTTTACTCTAAGGTAGTGTTTGTCTTTGACACTGAGGTGTGTTTCCTGTATGCAGCAAAATGTAGGGTCCTGTTTACGTATCCAGCCTGTTAGTTTATGTCTTTTTTATTGGGGGAATTGAGTCCATTGATGTTAAGAGATACTAAGGAATAGTGATTTTATTTCCTGTCATTTTTGATGCTATTTTTAAAATTTGATTAGTTATCTTCTTTTGTGTTTGATGAAAGAAGGTTACTATCTTGCTTTTTCCAGGATGAGGTTTCCCTCCTTGTATTGGTGTTTTCCTCCTATTATCCTTTATAGGCCTGGGTTTGTGGAAAGATATTGGGTAAACTTGGTTTTGTCATGGAATATCTTAGTTTCTCCATCTATGGTGATAGAGAGTTTTGCTGGATAGAGTAGTTTTGGCTGGCATTTTTGTTTCTTTGAGTCTGCATGAGATCTGCCCAGGATCTTCTAGCTTTCATAGTCTCTGGTGAGAAGTCTGGTATGATTCTGATAGGTCTTCCTTTATATGTTACTTGGCCTTTTTCTCTTACTGCCTTTAATATTCTTTCTTTGTTTAGTACATTTGGGGTTTTGATTATTATGTGACAGGCTGTATTTTTGTTCTGGTCCAGTCTGTTTGGAGTTCTGTAGGCTTCTTGTATATTCATGGGCATCTCTCTCTTTAGGTTAGGGAAGTTTTCTTCCATAATTTTATTGAAGATATTTGCTGACCCTTTAAGTTGTAAATCTTCACTCTCATCTATGCCTATAATCCTTAGGTTTGGTCTTCTCATTGTGTCCTGGATTTTCTGGGTGTTTTGGGTTACAAGCTTTTTGCATTTTGCATTTTCTTTAACTGTTGTGTCCATGATTTCTATGGTATCTTTGGCATCTGAGATTCTTTCTTCTATCTCTTGTATTCTGTTGTTGATATTTGCATCTATGGCCCCTGATTTCTTCCCAAGGTTTTTGATCTCCAAAGTTGTCTCCCTTTGTGCTTTCTTAGTTGTTTCTACTTCTGATTTTAGATCCTGGATGGTTTTGCTTAGCTCCTTCACTTGCTTGTTTGTGTTTTCCTGTAATTCTTTAAGAGATTTTTGTGTTCCCTCTTTCATGACCTCAGCCTGTTGACCAAAATTCTCCTGTATTTCTTTAAGTGATTCTTGTGTTTCCTACTTATTGGCTTCTGTATTCTCCTGAATTTCTTTCAATGATTTTTTTGGTTTCCCTTGTAAGGGCTTCTAACTTTTGATCCATTTTCTCCTGAGTTTCTTTAAGAGATTTATTTATGTCCTTCATGTGATCCTGTAACAGCATCATGACCAACCCAATCTTGTTTTTCTGGTGTGTTGGTGTATCTAGGACATGCTGTTAATGGAGAATTGGGTTCAGATGCTGCCATATTGCCTTGCTTTCTGTTAGTAATGTTCCTATGTTTGCCTTTTGCCATCTAGTTCTCACTGGTGTTAGTTGGTCTTGTACATGCTAGACTCACCAGTGCAAGCTGCCTCTTCACAGCTGGCCTCTGGTTGCACAGCTGGCCTCCTGTACTGCCTGGAGATGGGGTGCTGTGGCCCATGCTGTTCTGGATCCTGAGGCGGAGACAGGAAGGTTCCCGCCAGAGGCCTCAGGACTGGATCCTCAGCTCTGCAGGGCTGGACTCACCAGAGCATGCTGCCTCCTCCCAGCCTGCCTCCGGGTGCACAGCTGGCCTCTTGCACTTCCTGGAGATGCGGTGCAGGGTGCAGTTGCCCAGGCTGTTCGTGATCCCGATGCAGAGACTGGAAGACTCCCACCAGAGGCCTCAGGTCTGTATCCTCAGCTCTGCAGGGCTGGACTCACCAGAGCACGCTGCTTCCTCTGAGCCGGCCTCTGGGAGCACCCCATTTTTCAACTATAGAAATTGAGTATTCAAGTTGGGATATCTGGCCATTTGGAGTTACTGCTGTTGGCTCTTGTTGAATGATATTTCATTTGCTAACATACAATATGGAAACAGCTTAGAACACATACTGAAGAGAGCTAACTTTTCCTTCACTGTATTTTATATTTAGTTGTTGAATAATAATTTGTTTTCCACATTAAAATTCTGCCAGAAGTGTGGGTCTCCTTTATTCTCAGTTGAAGATTCACAGAAAGGTGATTGAATTTTAATGGTGATCAACCCACATTCTTGTTACATTTTAAGTTCCTCAGGTGAGGTAGATTGGATGCATATATATCTTTCATTATGGTATTCATTCAAACCTTATCTTCAGTTTTATTGTGTTTCAATGGTTGGTTTCATTATTTAGCCTGTCTTTGATTGCATTTTATTTTTGCATACATGCCTCCACACATTGTATTCACTTAGCTGTTTGTGTATGCTCCTGAAAATGTAATGTAGATTGATTTGTATATGAGTTAATGTGCATGATTACATATTACCTCTAACAATATTGTTCATCCATGTTGCTCTCTGTTTCTTCTGTCATGGAATTTTCCACTGTACTTGTATACAACACATTCCAGCTACTTTGTGTAACTCTAACAAAAGTCTTTGAAAGAACAGATTAAAAAAGGAAGCATCTATTTTGGCTTATGGTCTTAGAGGGTTCAGTTCATAATCACTCGGCTCAATGCATTTGTGCAGAGCATCATGGAAACAGGAGTTGTGGAGGAGGAAGGAAGTCTTTTACCTTATGGCAGATAAACAACAGACCCCGATGGAGTAACTGGGGACCAGACATACACTTCAGAGGTGTGTTCTCAATGACATATTTCTTTCAAATAGAGTCAGCCTCCTGAAGTTTCCACGGCTCCCTCTACCCGTTGGGAGCCCATTTAATATTCAGATGATCATGCCACATTTCCCTTTTTTTTTTTACTTCAAATTAATGGATGCTTGATTTCCTATTCTTTACTTCTACACACTGTGTAATAAATCTTTTCATCCAAGGATGGGTGACTTATATGTTCATGTCAGAGGAAAACCAGGACAAATCCATTCCTGTTCAATATCAATCTTGGATCCTCCTCCCTCTCATTTCAATTGCTTGGAGGTTATCTAATTTTTCCAATTTATTGATTGTTTAGTTTAATGCATTTGGGTTCTAATATGTAACTTAGTTTTTTTTTTTTACCCCCTTTCAGGCACAGTTCCTATGCAGCACTTTTGGGACTATTTCTATATCTTCTATGGCATTTTCTGTGATGTGTCACTGAGCCTGTAGGCAAGGACTTGGGCTCATCTCCTGCTCACATTTCTCTGGAGACTACAGACGTCCTCGACAGTGCTCTTTGCCATCACAGTTCAGCCTGTCTGGCTCTTTTCTTGGTTCTTACTGGCTGGCAATCTTTTCACACAGCATTTCTCCCAAATCTCCCAGTTATACATTTTTAAAATCTTTTCTTTAATCTGACTCATTTTTACTTGAGAGCTTGACGTGTCATTAAAAATATACACATATCCTGATTTTCGAAGCTCTGGTTCTTTATGGTTTTCATTGGAAAGTTTTTGGACCCTCTTTGTCCAAAAGATATAGAGTTTAGAATTGGGTTGAAAGGTCCTGTAAATGTCTACTTAATTCCTATGCTTTGCTACTACAAAAATGTGATCTTTGTTCTGTGTACAACTCTTTAGAGAACAATAGGTTATTTTTCAGGCACCACAGTGTCAATCTTCTCTGGTGTTTTAGACTGACTAGATGTAGCTTAAAGTTCTAATTCAGTGATTTTTTTTTGAAGGTGGATTTGAGAAAGAACAAAATACAGGTGTCTCTTAATTTTTAGGGAGAGGAGTCAAAAACTACTATTCCTCACTGGTATTTTGGATATGACAAGCAACCCCTCCCCTCTCTCCCTGTTCCTCCCTCCCTCTTCCCATTTGACTTTTAGGCAGTGAACAAATTTGTCCTCTAGGTAAGAAGGCACAATAAAGGTGGGTTTCCATCTTGTTTTAGTTATATAGATACTGTTTTTGTGGGTTTGTTTGTTGGTTTTCTTCTTCTTTGTGTGTTAGGACATGAATGCTGGCATCCTAGTTTCTGGAAGCATTTCTGAGGTGAAGGGCAGGAGTCCCAGAGGTGATACTAGGGGAACAGTCCTTTAGAGATAATAAACGTATTGCTTTAAAAAATTAAAGTTCATGGTTGGAAGATATTTACTATGGTATACATTTGTGAATTTTAAAGAGGAAATATTGTTATTACTTCTTGGAGAATTTCATACAGCATATTTAGCTCATACCCTACCTCTTCAACACTAGCCCTTGTGGGTTAGGCTTTGTCAACCTGATATAAATTAAAGAGCTGGGAAGAAGGAACATCAATTGAGGAATTGCCTTCATCAGTTTGGCATATGGACATGTTTGTGGGGGTATTTTTTGATTGATGTTTGGTGTGAGAGGCCTAAACTCAACGTCAGGAAGTGTTCTTTACTCTTAAATCTTTCTACCATGATGGTGGGTTAAAGAGATGAGCAAAATTTCCTTAACACTCTTCTTAGTGAGAGATAGGGCCCTCTATCTTCTGGCATATGTACTTATTACCGACATTTGAATATTTCTATTATTTTTCTAAATATCACCTCAAGCAAGTTTTTCTTAGAGATATCAACTCCTAACTCACGATACTATAACTTTCACTTCTGATAATAGTTGTTACATTTGGAGCTTGAAATTCTTCTGATAATAGTTTTACTAGTTCCTATTTCTATGATAGGAAGATGTATCAATTAATTTTACCATTTGTAATTATACCTTTATATACCCAGTACCTGATTCTATGCCTTACATACAGTTTTGTGCTCTGATGCACAAATAAATCAAATGTGCCAAGAATGATGGAAGCAGTAAGAAGTGCTAAAGCAAGAAAATCCACAGCATTTTATTAGAAATAAGAAGCATCTGGAACCCTGTACATGCATTTAATAAAATGTCCTACATTATACACTACCCTGCTGTGTGAACTCTCTCTATAGAACATTTTTTCTTCTTTTAAATTTTTTTTTATATCCCAAAGTTTCCCCTCTCTCCTATCTTCCCAGTTCCTCTCCCATCCACTCTTTCTAAAAGTCCTTTTTTCAGTTGAATGGTTAGAATTTTTGTACAGTATAGTTTTATCATAATTTTCCCTCTCAACTTTTTCCAGACCCTTCCTACCTCCATACACACTCAATTTTATTTTCTTTCTATTTTAAAACAAAAAAACAAATGACAAACAAGAAACCAACCAACCAACCAACCAACCAACCAACCAACCAACCAACCAAAACCAAAAAAGCTTGTGAGAAACAAAGAATCATTCACAATAACAAAACTGAAAATCAAAACAAACAGGCAATAAACCAATAGGACAAGACTGCCACACAACGCAGAAGGACCCCAGAAATCCATGGAGTTTGTTTTGTCTTGACCAACTACTCCTGGGCCTGGGGCCTTCCTTGGAGTGTGGTTGATGAAGCCATTTCTGCATTAGAGAAAATGGATTTTCCCTTTGCCAGCAGTTATCATTTACAGACAACTTCTTTGTTAGGGGTGGGACCCTCTTATTCCTTTTCATCTTTCAGTGATGGGACCCCATCTGGCCTTGAAAGGAAAGACTCTGAGAAATACATACCTCAGGGAAGATGTTTCCCTCTTTCCTTCGAAAGGCTTCTTTGGGTGGTCAAGGTCAAGAATATTATATAAACAGAGCTATTTCTGACCATAGGGAAGATAATTCCTCAGAATGTTTCTCTGTCCCTGCTTTGACTCTGTACACTGAAGTTCTCACACAAAAACTTCACAGAATGCCAGTACAGGTCTCCTGAAGAGCATAGCCTTAAGTCCTTTGGTTCTGTTGAATCTCAAATTTGACCTGGGTTCCTCAGCACTAGTCAGTGGCAGATATGACTCATGTCATCATGTGCACTTCTGTTCAAGATGGTAGACACAAAACATCAGTGCACTCCTAAGAGCATTCTCAAAGCAAGTGGGAAAAACTTGAGCTAGGCATTATTATTAGAGTATTGCAAACAGTGTAAAGCCAACCAGAGAACAGTGCACTTTCTCTGAATCACTGGCTGGGTTTGTAGTTTGTAGCTGGCTCTCTTGCAGTTTGGTAAAAAGGCAAGCGAGTCTCCAAATAGCTAATTCATTTATTTTATTTCCTAAAAATTTGAGTCAAAAGTTATCTTGTTCAAAGAATTTTAAAGATAGATTCAGAATGACACATTTTAAAGTTTCCTTTACATTTTATATCAGAGAAAATGCCTTCTAGATCATGAAGGGAAGCAGGAACTTGGCATTTGGAATACTTCCTTTTTTAGAAATTTGTGGTTTACAAGGAATTCACGGTCACGTGAGTGAGGTTTTTGGCAACTCATGTAACATTTACAGGTAGAATGACTCCAGAGGACTATGTTTGGGACATTTTGAGTTTCCAAAAAACAATTACATCTACCATTGAGATACATGTGTATGTGGAAAACAGAGATCAACATTAGGTATGTGCCCCTACTGTTCTCTACATTATTATTACTATTGTTGTTGCTGCCGTTGTTGTTATTGTTATTTTGATTCAGGGACTCTTACTGAATCTAGGCTTATTATTTAAGTTATATTGGCTGGCCAGTGAACCCATGAAATTTGCCTGTCTCTCCCCATCACTTCAACAGGCATGTACACGCCCCTTTTGAGTGGTTGCAGAGATCCAAACTTAGGTTTTTACAACAAGCACTTTACATACCAAGTCATCCTCAGCCTCCACCTACAGGTGTTCTTTGAAGATGTTTACACTGACTCCTAGAACTGGTTGTGTATAGTGTGACCAAATCAGTTGTAGTTGTAGACTTTCCCCATGGGTCTAGTGCCCCCTTTCAACGCAAGCACTCTAATGAATGAGACTGAGTTCTGTTTCTTCAGCACTCTCATCCCAACATCTGTTCAGCTCCTTATTTTGTATTATTCCCAGTGGAAAAAGGAAGCTAGCCAGGAGCTTTTACAGCAAGTGGCCTGAAGAAAGCCTGACATAGTCTTGAAGAGAAGTTGAGTGCTAATCAGAGAGAGCCAGGAGAGGTCAACTCAGAAGCATCAGAGGAACTCGCTCATGACTGAGAATCCCAGCCCAGAAAGGCATTGCTTATGATTGACACATTCTCAGATCATTTCTTTTGTTTACTGTTGGAGTGAATGCAAACAACACATCACATACAAGAGCTTTGCTTCCTTTCTTTTTATACTTGTACAGAACACATGTTAACTTGTGTCTGGTCTCTTGTTAAGCATTTACGTTAGTAAGCGAGACTCCTAAGTTGGTTTATAAAGAACATTAGCTTCTTGGTATCTACTCTGTGTTTCATAAATCACTTTATACTAAACAATCGAGTTTGGATAGAATTTCCATATGATCTAACAAATAAATGAAAATTTCTGTTTCAGTCTATTTTAAGGCAATATTAAGCAGATTACTATTATAATAGCTATTATGTATAGCAGTAATGCAGTTATTATAACAATAACTACTGTTGTTAGTACTGTGGCTTGGGTTTTCACTTATAAACAAAATATTTTTCTGTTGCATTTCATGACATCTTTTTCTATGAACTTTTGAGGTGGTATTATTTTATTATATTTCTATGTATACTTTGTATAAATTTCTATGTACCCCAGAGAACTAGCAACATGGAAATTTAATATGTTTATGTGCCATGGAACCAAACTTCATATAATAATGGAGTCATTTTGGAAATGATTATAATCTCATGCTGAACAAATCAATGATTTATCTACTGAGCTATAATCTCAGGAAATAGAAAATCTGTGTTACTTATTAATAACTGATGAATTGAGGCAAATGATAAGTTTTAAATGAGAGAAATATAGATTTAAGTACTTCACTTCTGCCTTTATTTTGAACCTATTGTGAATTAGATTCTACAAATCTTTTCATGGAAAGGTCCTTAATGGAATATTGAAGTGGCTACTGATTAAGTTAAAATGCTGTTAGTTTGCTGAGAGTATTAGATTTAAGAGTATCTATGGAGTCAGTAGGCTCTTTTAAGTATCCTGCCAGTTTACACCAGGAACTGATCCTGTGCCACATTCTCAATATCCAAATACCGCCAGGGGAAAGCTGGTCTCCTAGAAGTACCAACACACCTGTGAGCACAGGTAAGACTACCACTTCTGTTCAAATTCCTGGCCCAAGAGAGACCCACCCAGAGCCATCAGGACACAGGAACCAAGGAACAGTCAGAGATAGTTTCTGTCTGCACCCTGAAGCTGATCGTGTGCTATAGCTCTCCTTACCCAAATTCCTCCTGAAGTCTCCCAGGAGTACTGACACACAGAATTGCAGGAGGGACAAGCCACAGTCAGAGACAACAAGACCAGCTACCACCAGAGATAACCAGATGGCAAGAGGCAAAGGAAAAAACATCAGCAACAGAAACCAAGGCTACTTGGCATCATCAGAACCCAGTTGTCCCACCGCAGCGAACTCTAGAAACCCCAACCCACCAGAAAAACAAGATTCTGATTTAAAATCACATCTCATGGTGATGATAGAGGACTTTAAGAAGGACATAAATAACTCACTTAAAGAAATACAGGAAAGCACAGGTAAACAGCGAGAAGCCCTTAAAAGGAAACACAAGAATCCCTTAAAGAATTACAGGAAAACACAACCAAACAGGTGAAGGAATTGAATAAAACCATCCAGGATCTAAAAATGGAAATAAAAACAATAAAGAAATCACAATTTGAGACATCCCTGGAGAAAGAAAACCTAGGAAAGAGTCAGGAGTCATAGATGCAAGCATTACCAACAGAATACAAGAGATAGAAGAGAGAGTCTCAGGTGCGAAAGATACCATAGGAAACATTGACACAATAGTCAAAGAAAATGCAAAATGCAAAAAGCTCCTAACCCAAAAGGTCCAGGAAATTTAGGACATAATGAGAAGACTGAACCTAAGCATAATAGGTTTAGAAAAGAGTAAAGATTCCCAACTTAGAGGACCAGTAAATATCTTCAACAAAATTATAGAAGAAAACTTGCCTAACCTAAAGAAAGAGAGGCCCATGACCATACCAGAGACCTACAGATTAGTCCAGAAAAGAAATTCCTCCCATCACATAACAGTCAAAACACAAAATCCATGAAACAAAGAAAGAATATTAAAAGCCGTAAGGGGAAAAGGTCAAGTAACATATAAAGGCACACCTATCAGAATTATACCAGATTTCTCACTAGAAACTATGAAAGCTAGAAGATCCTGGGAAGATGCCATACAGACCCTGAGGGAACACAAATTCCAGCTACTATACCCAGCAAAACTTTCAATTACCATAGATGGAGAAGCCAAGATATCCTAAGTCAAAACCAAATTTACACAATATCGTTTCACAAGTCTAGCCCTTCAAAGGATAATGAATGGAAAACACCAACAAAAGGAGGGAAACTACATCCTAGAAAAAGCAAGAAAGTAATCTTCTTTCAACAAGCCTAAAAGAAGTTATCTGCACAAACATAAAAATAACATTGAAAATAATAGGAAGCAACAATCATTATTCCTCAGTATCTCTTAACATTAATGGACTCAATTCCCCAATAAAAAGACATAGACTGACTAACTGGATACGTAAACAGGACCCAGCATTTTGCTGCATGCAGGAAATGTTCCTCAGTGTCAAAGACAGACACTACCTCAGAGTAAAGGGCTGGAAAACAATTTTCCAAGCAAATGGTCCCAGGAAACAAGCTGGATTAGCCATTCTAATATCAGATAAAATCGACTTTCAACTAAAAATCAACAAAAAGGATAAGGAAGGACACTTCATACTCATCAAAGGGAAAAAAAGTGTGCACTAAGCATAAGTTTCGAGGTCTCTGGGATGTCAACATAACAAACATCTGCCATTCAAGCAGACACTAAAGGCCAAGCCTCAAAACGGCAGTCCCCAGGAAGCCCACTCAGATGACACAGGAAACAAGCAATTCTTCAGAATCAAAAACAGTTTACTTAGATGAGAATCACAGACCTGTGTGCCACTCTGCATTGTGGGGTTCATGCCGGTGGAAGTGTCTTGTTGAGTTTGGAGGTGCAGCTCATCATGCAGGCAAGCCATGGAGGTAGACCCTAGCCCACAAAGACGCTACCGTCATCCACACTCAGAACCCAGCCTGTGATGACGTCACCCACACTCAGGACCCCAGCCCGCGATGGCGCTGTCCACACTCAGGGCTCCAGCTCACTATGATGGCGCTGTCCACACTCAGAACCCCAGCCCTTAATGCTGCCACCCACACTGGGGGAAGGTCGTCCTTCAGTTGTACCTTTCTGGAAACCAGAGGTGATTCTAAATCCCAGCCAGCTGGCAATCAACATTAACCAGTATAGCCTCCAAGATGGTGACTAGGTTTCCATGTCTTCAAAAGTAGAACTTTGACAGACACTTGTCAGCAGTGTGAAGCCATAGTAGAGTGTGCCCAGATTTTTATGGTTTCTTTCTCATCACTTTTACTGTCTTTTCCTTATCCTGTCTGATAGCAATTTGTCTTTGTGAGTCCTTCCAAAGGTTTTCACTGCAGTGACAGCTCTACTTTACTACAGCGATGCCTCTTCTATTTTAGCACATGCTTTCATCAGTTTTCATTTCATTTAATTAAATTATACCAATTAAAGTAACAAGAATGCCACACCAAAAAATAGTAACTAAAAACTGATAACAATGAGGAAGTATACAGCACATGATCTATAGTTCATGACATTTCCCATTTAAAATCATAGTCTAGAAATGTGAGTACAGCCCTGTCTGAGTGAATTTGGAAGAAAATTTGAAATTGCAAATTTAAATATTATTATTTATATGCATGTTTTCAGGAATAACAATTTGATATTGGATAACCAGTTGTATTCTTCCCCGAAAAATACTATTTCTCCCACCTGCAGCATTCCTTGGTGGCCCAGAGCTTTTTGTGTAGGGTTAAAGATATATGGTCTTTCCCACCATCTTCTTTATTATACCTGTTGTTGTCCTTGCTCAGCTCAAGCTGTCATGTTGGTGAGACTCTATGGATGTAATTTCCAACATTCCTAGGATACACAATCTCATAATAAACTCCCTGTTGCTCTAGCTTTTACAATCTTTCAACACTGAATTCCAAAATAAACCCTAAGCCTTAAAAAAAAAATCCTATCAGGCAATATGCACACATGAATAATCTGACCTCTTTCTTTCCTACCTGTATCATGTTTATTTATTTTTCTTGTCTTACTGTTGTAGCTAAAACTTAAACACCATATTGAATGAGAACAAGAATGGAGTACCCTTGGAGAAATGTCTCATTTTTAATTTTAGATGAAGTGTTTTCAATTTCCCCGATTTCATATAACATTGGCTATGATTTTTACATAATATTTATCATATTGAGGTATGTATTTTCTATTCATACTTTCCTCATGGCTTTTTAAAAAATCATATAGCACTATTGAAATCCATCAAATGTCTTTAACATAAAACACTCAAGGATAAGCCTAACCAAAGAGATAAAATCCATTATAATCAAAGCATTAAAACACTGAGGAAAGACATTGAAGAAGGTATAGGTAATGGAAAATCGCACATGCTCATGGAGTGGCAGACTTAATATTGTGAGAATGGTTAAATTACCAAATTTGATCTACAGATTCAACCTAGTCCTAATCAAAATTCTAATTATATTTTCATTGATACATAAAATCAACTCTAATGTTTATATGGAAGCACAAAAGACCATCAGTTCAAGCATCCCTAAGAGAACCAAGCCTGAGGTATCAGAATACCCAATCTCAAATTGTATGACAGTTCACAGTAACAAAAATACTGTGGTACTAGGACAGAACCAGACATGTAGACCCATGGAATAGAGGAACCACGAGTAAACTTGACACCTACAGCCACCTAATGCTTGATAAAGATGTCAGAAATACACATTGGATAAATGCTAGCTACTGTAACAATAGTTCTGGGGAAAATGACATCCACAAAGAAAGAATGAATTTAATTCCATACCTTTCAATCTGGACAAACATCAGCTCCAAAACAGACCTAGGGCCTGAATGTCAAACTGCAAAATTAAAAATTTCTGGAGTAGAACATAAGAAAAACATTAAGATAGAGGTTTAGGTGATGATTTTCTGAAAAAAGAACTCCAACGGTACAATGAATCATCCCAAAACCTGACAAAGGGGATTGCATAAAATTGAACAGTCTTTGCAGAGCCAGAGAAGAAATCAGCAGATGAAGACACAGCCTAGAGAAATAAAACCATTGCCAGTTATGCATCTGATAGGCGATTAAAATCTGGAATCTCTAAGTTGAAATAGTTAGAAACCTAAACACAAATTATCCAATCAACAAATGGGCAAAGAGATAGAATGGATTATGTTAAAAAGAGGAAATACAAATGCACAATAAATATTTGAAGAAGAGTTGACTTTTTTTTTTTTTTAGCATAGAATAGAGTTTATTGAGGGTATGGAGAGGGGAGTTAAGAGAGTAGTAGAGGCAGAGAAAAGCAGAGAGGAGAGAGGAGAGAAGTTGAGGCTGGCCACGACCATGTGGAGAGAGGGGGAAGGAAATGGGGAGAGAAGGGGAGCAAGGGTGCAGGAGGCAAGAGGGTAAGAGGACAAGACCACAAGAGGATAAGCAACTTTGAATATTCTTAGTCACGAGGAAATGAAGTTTAAAATTTCATTGAAGTTCTCTTTCTTCCAAGTCAGAATGAACTACAGCAAAATGCACTGAACAAACCTAAGGCTGGGGAGAAAGAAGGTGGGTAAAGAGGATCCACCAATCATGAGGATCCTGTAACCACCACCATGCTGTTATAAACGGGTGCACCTATGATGTAAGTCTTTATGCAGGTTCCTCAAAACAGAAAAACAGAGCTGCCAGGGTACCCGACCATCCATTCATATACCCAAATGACTCTAAGTTTTCATGTTGTTGATATTAGACCTCCATGTTGACTGCAGCTCTTCACAATAGCTAGGACATGGAACAGGCCTATGTGTCTATCAATAACCGAAAGATTAAAGAACTCATGGATTTGCAAAATGGAGCTTGGTTCAACACTAAAGAATGAAATCCTGCCATCTTCAGGAAAATGGATAGAACTGGACACCATCATGTTAAATGAAGTAACCTAGAAGATGAATATTTTCTCTTACAGCATAATCTAGAATTAAACAGTTCCACATCTATAGCTCATGTAAGTACAAGGGGGCTATGAACATGGGAAGATGAGTTTTAAAGAGGAGTAATGGGGATGTGGAGAAAGCTTTCTTTTACAAGTGGAGAGTATACGTACATTTAATATGAAAGCTGAAGGAGGACCCTTTGGGGTGAGAAAGGTGATCCCTGGGAACAAGCTAGAAATGCAATTTCTGGGGCTTTGGGCCTGACCTATTGAGTTGGAGCAATTGGGTCCAGTGATTTGAATTTCAGCAAACCCACTAACTGACTGTGATGCCCTCTCTAGCTGTATCATTTGGTGGCACAGTAAATGTAATGGATAAGTGGAGTGGTTTAGAAAGGTCTGCTCTACATAAACTGACGTGGGTAAATATGTCTGATTTTTGTTGTTCATGGCTACCTAACTGGTAGCATTTTAAACGTAAAATTAACTTTAATATTCATGTGTTTAGAGCCATTAGGTCTTATAACAAAGACAAGGCAACAAAGACTGCCCGTTCTGTGATCTAAACCTGTGCTGTGTTTCATTACCCTGTATAAAATAGAGTCACTGGACAGAGAACTAAACGGTCTCAATGAATCTCCAGAAGCCCAACTGGATAACTCAGAGATCGGATCTGTTTGCCTCTTCAGTGGTTTTTGGTTGCCCCAGTGTCTCTAACATTTGGGTTTTTCCCTCGTCCTGGGCAATAAAGCCAGGCTTATCATCCTTTTAAAGACTGAGTTCTAGGGTTCAGCTGTGTTTTAGTGTATGGAGGACTTCTTTCCTTTGCAGGCTGGTTAGTATTCCATAAGCATACGACATCTTGTTTATCTATCAGTCCTTTGATAGACATATGGGTTTCTACAACCCTTGACGACTGTGAATGTTGCCAGCATAAACATGGTATTATAAATATCTCACTAAAAATTTCTCAGGGGCTAAAGAGATGGCTCAGCTTTTAAGAGTTCTTACTACTCTCACAGAGAATCTAGATTTTGTTCTTAACCCATAAGGCCGCTGAGCACTGCTGGCGTATGCACTTGGAAGGAGGCAGAGGTAGGCGGATTTCTGAGTTTGAAGACAGCCTAGTCTATAGAGTGAGTTCCAGGACAGGCAGTGTTATATACAGAAAAACCTTGTCTTGA
Source organism: Apodemus sylvaticus (assembly GCF_947179515.1). NCBI lineage: Eukaryota > Metazoa > Chordata > Mammalia > Rodentia > Muridae > Apodemus > Apodemus sylvaticus. The sequence goes on from NC_067487.1 coordinate 54,270,028, forward strand.
CCACCACCCCCCCCCCCAAAAAAAAGAAAGAAAGAAACCCACATGGCCTTTCACGTCCACCTGTAACTTCAGTTCCAAGGGATTTGATACTCTCTTCAGGCGCTCCTGGGTATCAGGTACACATATGGTGCACATACATGCATGCAGACAAAGCAGTTATATACATAAAGTAGAATAGGTAAATATTTTTTTAAAATTCTCATTAGTATAGGAAAATGTGGACATCTAGGTCATGGTAATTCTCTTTTTAATTTTTGAAGAGCTTTCCTTCTGCTGTCCCTAACAATTACAGCATCTTACAGTCCACTCACAGTGCACAAAGGCTTCCCACATTCAGATTCAGCAGTGCTGATCATGTTCTGGGGTTGGAAAGTAGCCATTCTAATAGTTTGGGGTGAGTTTTCACCTTGGGTTTGATTTGCATTTTTGTAGCAACCAATGAGGCCAAGCATTTTTCCATGTCCCTGTTGGCTATCGTGAAGCAACTTTGCAAAACTGTATTCAGGTCTGCTTATTTATTCGTTCATGCAGTTCTCACACAAGTATATGTTGTGTGTTGAGCACATCTCCTCCATCCCTCCTCCTCTGCTTTCCTCTTCCATCATATTTCTTTAGTCTCCTAAAGAGTTTAAATCTATATACTTCACATACACATACATAACTTTTATATACCTGTGTATAATCTAGATGCCAGAAATGAGAGAAAACATTTGATAGTTTTTGTTTCTGAGAGTAGATTAATTCACTTCATATGATTGTCTCCAATTGCATCCATTTTTCTTACAAATGATACAAATGTATTCTTCTTTATCTCTGTGTCTTTTTATGCACAAACTTCTCCTTTTGTTACAGTTCCATTAGTCTATCTTTGCTTTCATTGTCTGCACTTTCGGTGTTATATCCAAGAACCCATTGCCAAATTCAACATCATGAAGCCTTTCCCATGTTTTTGTCTGACTGCTCGTGGAGTTTGAAGGAGTGAAATTATTACTCTCTGTAACATTAATTCTTTTAAAATTATTATTTTATGTGTGTGGGTGCATTGCTTACATGTGTGTTTGAGTACCAAGTATGTTCCTGGTGTTTCTGGATGCCAGAAGAGAATGGTTGATCTTCTGGAACTGAAATTACAGCAGGCTGTGAGCCACCCTGACAGTGCTAGGAAGGATCCCAAGTTCTTCGGAAGAGCAGCTCTGAACCACTGAGATATCGCTTCAGATCTGTCCTGTAACATTTTTATTGTGTATGTGTTTAGTTGTAATACTAAGCTGTAGATAAAATAAAATAAAACATCAATTTGAGGCAATAGTCTAAAGAAGGACATTCCCTTAAAACTGTCTCCCTATTGTGAGATCCAAATGCAAGGACACCCTCTTTCGTAAAAGAAACTTTATTAAAGCTCAAAGCACACATTGCACCTAACACAATAATTGTGGGTAACTTCAACACTGCACTTTCCTCAATGGACCGATCAGGAAAACAGAAACTAAACAGGGACACAATGAAAATAATTGAAGCTTTGGACCAATTAGATTTAAGATATATATATACATTCTATCCTAAAGCAAAAGAATATACCTTTTTCTCAGCACCTCATGGTACCTTCTCCAAAATCGACCATATAATTGGTCACAAGACAGATCTCAACAAATATAAGAAGATCGAACTAATCCCATGCCTCCTATCAGATCACTATGGAGTAAAAGTGGTCTTCAATAGCAACAAAAACAACAGAAAACCCACATACACATGGAAACTGAACAATATTCTACTCAATGATACCTTGGTCAAGGAAGAAATAAAGAAAGAAATTAAAGACTTTTTAGAACACAATGAAAATGAAGACACAACATACCCAAACCTATGGGACACAATGAAAGCAGTGCTAAGAGGAAAACTCATAGCCCTGAGTGCCTCCAAAAATAAAATGGTGAGAGCATACACTACCAGCTTAATGACATACCTGAAAGCCCTGGAACAAAAAGAAGCAATTTCACCCAGGAGGAGTAGAAGGCAGGAAATCATCAAACTCAGGGCCGAAATCAATCAAGTAGAAACAAAGAGAACCATACAAAGAATCAACAAAACCAGGAGCTGGTTCTTTGAGAAAATCAACAAGATAGATAAACTCTTAGCCAGACTGACCAAAGGGCACAGAGACAGTATCCAGATTAACAAACTTAGAAATGAAAAGGGAGATATAACAACAGAAACTGAGGAAATTCAAAAAATCATTAGATCCTACTACAAAAGCCTATACTCAACACAACTGGAGAATCTGGAGGAAATGGACAGTTTCCTAGACAGATATAGGACACCAAAATTAAATCAGGATCAAATAGATCAACTAAACAGTCCCATAACACCTGAAGAAATAAAAAGGGTCATAGAAAGTATCCCAACCAAAAAAGCACAGGACCAGATGGCTTCATTGCAGAGTTCTATCAGACCTTCATAGAAGACCTAACACCAATACTCTTCAACTATTCCACAAAATAGAAACAGAAGGAACTCTACCCAACTCATTCTATGAAGCCACAATTACGCTGATACCAAAACCACACAAAGATCCAACAAAGAAAGAGAACTTCAGGCCAATTTCTCTTATGAATATTGATGCAAAAATACTTAATAAAATTCTTGCCAACCAAATCCAAGAACACATCAAAATGATCATCCACCATGATCAAGTAGGCTTCATCCCAGGGATGCAGGGTGGTTCAATATAAGGAAATCCATCAATGCCATCCACTACATAAACAAACTCAAAGAAAAAAACCATATGATCATCTCATTAGATGCAGAAAAAGCATTTGACAAAATCCAGCATCCTTTCATGCTAAAAGTCTTGGAAAGAACAGGAATTCAAGGCCCATACCTAAACATCGTTAAAGCGATATACAGCAAACCAGTAGCCAACATCAAACTAAATGGAGAGAAACTTGAAGCAATCCCACTAAAATCAGGGACTAGACAAGGCTGTCCTCTCTCTCCATATCTTTTCAATATCGTACTTGAAGTTCTAGCTAGAGCAATTAGACAACATAAGGAGGTCAAGGAGATACAAATTGGAAAGGAAGAAGTCAAATTATCACTATTTGTAGATGACATGATAGTCTACTTAAGTGACCTGAAAACCTCCACCAGAGAACTCCTACAGTTGATAAACAACTTCAGCAAAGTGGCAGGTTATAAAATCAACTCAAGCAAATCAGTTGCCTTCCTATACTCAAAGGATAATCAGACTGAGAAAGAAGTTAGGGAAACAACACCCTTCAAAATAGCCACAAACAATATAAAGTATCTTGGTGTGACTCTAACCAAACAAGTGAAAGATCTATATGACAAGAACTTCAGGTCTCTGAAGAAGGAAATCGAAGAAGACCTCAGAAAATGGAAAAATCTGCCATGCTCATGGATTGGCAGGATTAATATAGTTAAAATGGCCATCTTGCCAAAAGCGATCTACAGATTCAATGCAATCCTCATCAAAATCCCAACTCAGTTCTTCACAGAGTTAGAAAAAGCAATTCTCAAATTCATCTGGAATAACAAGAAACCCAGGATAGCTAAAACTATTCTCAACAACAAAAGAAAATCTGGGGGAATCAGTATCCCTGACTTCAAGCAATACTACAGAGCAATAGTGTTAAAAACTGCACAGTATTGGCACAGTGACAGACAAGTGGACCAATGGAATAGAATTGAAGATCCAGAAATGAATCTACACACCTATGGTCACTTGATCTTTGACAAAACAAAGTGGAAACATCCAGTGGAAAAAAGATAGCCTTTTCAACAAATGGTGCTGGATCAATTGGAGGTCAGCATGCAGAAGAATGCGAATTGATCCATTCTTATCTCCTTGTACTAAACTCAACTCCAAGTGGATCAAGGACCTCCATGTAAAACCAGACACACTGAAACTAATAGAAAAGAAACTGGGGAAGACCCTTGAGGACATGTGCACAGGGGAAAAGTTACTGAACAGATCACCAGTAGCTTATGCTTTAAGATCAAGAATTGACAAATGGGACCTCATAAAATTACAAAGTTTCTGTAAGGCAAAGGACACTGTTAAAAGGACAAAATGGCAACCATCAAATTGGGAAAGGATATTTACCAACCCCACATCTGATAGAGGGCTAATATCCAATATATACAAAGAACTCAAGAAGTTAGACCCCAGGGAACCAAATAACCCTATTAAAAATGGGGTACAGATCTTAACAAAGAATTTTCATCTGACGAAATTCGGATGGCCGAGAGGCACCTTAAGAAGTGCTCAACATCATTAGTCATTAGGGAAATGCAGATCAAAACAACCCTGAGATTTCACCTTACACCAGTCAGAATGTCTAAGATCAAAAACTCCAGAGACAGCAGCTGTTGGCGAGGATGTGGAAAAAGAGGAACACTCCTCCACTGCTGGTGGGGCTGTAAGATGGTACAACCACTGTGGAAATCAGTCTGGAGGTTCCTCAGAAAACTGGACATGAGACTTCCAGAGGACCCTGCTATACCTCTCCTGGGCATATACCCAAAGGATTCCCCAGTATGCAATAAAGACACATGCTCCATTATGTTCATAGCAGCCTTATTTATAATAGCCAGAAGCTGGAAAGAACCCCGATGCCCCTCAAAGGAGGAATGGATACAGAAAATGTGGTATATTTACACAATCGAATACTACTCAGCAATTAGAAACAATGAATTCACAAAATTTTTAGGCAAATGGTTTGATCTGGAAAATATCATCCTAAGTGAGGTAACCCAACCACAAAAGAATACACATGGAATGCAATCTCTGATAAGTGGATATTAATTAGCCCAGAAGCCCTGAATACCCAAGGCACAAATTGCATAACAAATGACTCCCATGAAGAAGTATGGAGTGGGTCCTGATCCTGGAAAGGATTGATCAAGCTTTGGAAGGGAATATAAGGACAGCGAAAAAGGAGGGAGGTGATTGGAGAAGGGATGGAGAGAAGAAGGTTTATGGGACATATGGGGAGGGGGGACCTGGGAAAGGGAAAATCATTTTGAATGTAAACAAAGAATATAGAAAATAAAAATATTAATTAAAAAAAGAGCAATGGACCATCTCAGGTTCCTTTTGCAATATAACAAATTCAGAGTCTTTTAAAAGATAACATAGTATACATTGATACAAATCTTTTAAAAAATCAGAGATAAAATTTTGAGCCGTGTGTTTTGAATATGGAAGACAAGCTTCACTTTTTCTTAAAGTATAAAACATCTGCAATTTATAAAATGCTTGGCTTTGAGGCTTTCTGTTTCATTCTGGCCAAGTTACAATTACTAAATTTTTGTGTTTGGAAAATGGTGCAATTGAAAAGATACAGTCAGCAAGTCCAACACTAGCAATTTCCTGGGGAGAGCATTGGATATTTGGCAATGAAGAGGTGGTATTTCAAAGTTTAACATTAAGCTATAATTCTGGAAAAAAACCCCAACATACCCCCAATTGAAGAACTGCAGATAGAACAAATATGGCTTTATACTCCTTCTCTGAGACAAAATGTAGGTCCAAGACCAAAAGAATCGTTTTGTGATACACTATTCAGAATCAAATGAAATGCAGGTAATTTAATTTTGAAACTATGGTGGAATGAGACAGCACTGATTTTTTTAAAATGGGTTTCCAATTCCGTGAAATCTGCCTAAAATAAATAGGTAAGCATTTCTTAACCCCCAAACACAGACACTGAAGAGTGACTCCCATTGATTGTTGGAAATAGTGGCTCTTTAGAAAATTGCCAACACCACAAAATTAAAGTTTGGGAGAGGGATTTAAGCTGAATGTGTCTTAGTCAGTATTTTACTGTTATGAAGAGACACCAGGACTGTGCAGCTCATATAAAGGGAACATTTAACTGGGGCTGCTTACAGTTCATTGGCTTAGTCCGTTGTCATCATGGCTGGAAACCTCGCAGTCTGGTGCTAGAGAAGTAGCTGGGAGGTCTACATCCAGATCCTTAGGCAGCATAGAGGGAGGGGGCATGTTGGGAGGCTAGACGGCTTGGCTTGGGCTTCTGACCCAAGGCCCACACCCAGTGACACACTTCCTGACAAAGGCTACACTTACTCCAACAAGTCCATACTTCCTAGGCCCTGTCAATCAGCACCACTCCCTAACAGTCAAGCATTCAAACATATAGGTCTATGGGGGCCATTCCTATTCAAACCACTGTACATAGGAACAACAGGATGCCAGAGAAGTCCTTAGTAACATAATAACACAGACGTAAATAGCCCTCAGCATGCCACAGTATAATTTGTTTACCATTTTTTAAAGTAAACTTGTGAGGATGGAAGTCGAGCATTTTCACAATTAACTGGTACCAGAATGCCTGAGCAGACAGATAATGATCACCCAATTCAAAAGGGAGTTCCATCAATGGTGAACGCTAGCTGCAACTTTCCAAATAAAATTACACTCTGCAGGTCAATTTAAATAATCAATCTATATAATTTGATATTTACTTATACTAAGCACTAGTCTAGAAATTTATCTATGCAAAACAAAAAAAATTCACATTCTTTGATTTATATAGGTGTAAAGACAGAGGGAGAGAGGGAGACAAAAGATAGGTATTGTGGCTTAATATAAAGCAGCAAAGGGGCTTGCTGCCTTCAAGAGAATAGTCTCAGAAGGGCTCAAAGAGGAGACATTTGAACAAAAGCCCGATGGAAAGAAGACAGCAAACCCTAAATAGCTGAAGGTGGGAGTGCTGGCCTAGAACAGGGCTGCAAGGAGGGAGCTTTGTGGAACAGCCAGGAAGTGTGTGTGTGTGTGTGTGTGTGTGTGTGTGTGTGAGTGTGTGTGTGTGTGTGTGTGTGAGAGAGAGAGAGAGAGAGAGAGAGAGAGACAGAGACAGAGACAGAGAGATAGAGAGATACACACAGAAACACACACAGAATCAGAGATAGAGACACAGAGACATAGACAGAGAGACAAAGAGAGACACACAAAGAGACATAGACGAAGAGATAAAGAGAAAGACACACAGACAGACACACAGAGAAAGAGACAGAGAGAGAGACATAGCAGAGACAGAAAGAGACACAGGATAGAGAGACATAGAGAAACAAAGAGAGAGACACACAGATGCAGAGACACACACAGAGTCACACACAGAAAGTGACAGGGATAAAGACAGAGACAGACAGACATACCACACACACACACACACAGAAGGAGAGAGAGAGAGAGAGAGAGAGAGAGAGAGAGAGAGAGAGAGAGAGAGAGAGAGCACATGCACAATCAGGTCCCAAGAGGAACCATTTATTCTGACTAGTAAATGCCAAGACAAGATGATTTAATAGATTTTGTATCTGGGGTGTAGAAGAACAAAGCTGGCCTTAGATAATCCTCTGGGATTGTATTTTCTCTTACGTATATTCTGTACCCACACTTATGTCAATTCCTAAAATAAAGACAGTTATTTCTTCAAAGAAGACTAGGTTGGTCACACACTGGTTTTACAAAGAAGTGTTCTGAAGGTGAGCAGAAGGATCTGAAGGGTGGCTACATAGCTTACTACGTTGATGTCGCAAGGTAAAGCCCAATGTTTGGGAAAGGAGCTCTATTAGACTGTTTGCTGCCAACCATCAACCCTTTGTTTTCAGAGACTCCTACCACAATTCTTGAAGCCATTTGGCATAATGGACATCTTGGCTTCATTAGCAGAAAAGGGAATTCATATTTGGTGTTGGTGCCTTTTGTCATGGTACAAGAGGTCAAACTTGTCTTAGCAAGAAGGATGAAACTTTTGAAAATATCCCAAGATCTGACCAGTATCAGTAGAATGATAAAAAACACTTTCAGATCCAGAATTATGAAATTTCCATAAGCTGTTTAAGATTTTAGTTTGCTAGACAATTGTGTCATTAATTTTAATAGTATTAAGTATTTGTCAGATAATTCCATTGAAGCACATGATTTTTAAAATACTTATTATTATTACTTTTTTACTTTATTCACTTTACATCCCAGTTACTCCCCCGTTCCTGGTCAACCCCACCCACAACCTTTACTCCTATCCCCTCCCCTGGGTATCCTCCCACTCTGGCACATCAAGTCTCTGTGAGGCTGGGTGCATTCTTTCCACTGAGACCAGAGAAGGCAGCCCAGCTAGAAGAACATATGCATGGACAGAAAACAACTTTTGGGATACCCCTGCTCCAGTTGAAGACCAAGCTGCACATCTGCTACATTTGTGCGGGAAGGCCTAGGTCCAGCTTTATATGTTCTTTAGTGGGTGGTTCAGACTCAGAGTCCCAAGGGTCCAGGGGAGTTGATTCTGTTGGTTTTCCTGTGGAGTCCTTATCTCCTTAGAAGTCATAAGCCTTCCTCCTGTTCTTCCATAAAAATCCACAAGCTCTGCCCTCTGTCTGGCTGTGGGTATTGGCATCTGTCTTAGTCAGCTGCTGGGTGGAGCCTCTCAAAGAACAGCCATACTAGATTCCTGTCTGTGTGGTTCAGGATCCACAGGTCCGATGAGGATAAAGCACCTGCTTTCATTGTGATAAAAATTTGACAGTGGGCTGGTGAGATGGCTCAGTGGTTAAGAGCATTGACTGCTTTCCCGAAGGTTGTGAGTTCAATTCCCAGCAACCACATGGTGGCTCACAACCACCCATAATGAAATCTGAAGCCCTCTTCTAGTATGTCTAAAGACAGCTACAGTGTACTTACATATAAGAATAAATCAATCTTAAAAAAAATATTTGACAGTAAGTCCCATTTAGAGGCATTATGAGTTTGTTTTTGTTCTGATAATGTTCCTTTCTCTTTGTCCTCATTTAACTTGACCATTTCACTCTGTTTCTGAAGTAATTTTAAGCAAGTCCCCTTCCTACCCTAATCTTCCAAAGAATGGTATTACAAGATAGCCACAACTAATTCATTAATTTGCTTTATAGTCTAATTAGCAACAGTTATCAGATTAATCTGAAATGACCTGGAAAGAGTTCACAGAATAGCTTTAGAAACATGAACTTTTAGCAACATAGGTTTTTGCTTTGAGTTGGTTAAATCACCTATTAAACAAAGAGTCTAATTGCAGTCCCTACAAAGTGACTTTATAATTGTTCAAAATCTAATTCAAGATTGTTTTTTCTTTACAAACCCTTTGTAAAATCAATTCACTGTAGCACTAATCTGTGAGCAAATGGATTCTTTCTTGCATGTGTGACAGATCTATATTCATTTGTGTTTAGAAGCCTGAGGCTGTCATTACTCTATGACCTGGGCTTTTAAGTCATTCAGATAATGCCCTCTTCTTTCCATGCTACTGTTCAATTTAGTGTTTATTATTTCTTAAGGATCCTAAATATTATGGCCCCATTTTTCTTTTTGGCATTTTGGAAGATGCAGAAATCTTTTGGGAGTGTGTAATTAGCAGGAGAGAATGATGTGAACCACTTAGGAAGTTAAGACTTTGGGTAGTCTGGAAAAATAATCTTAGATTTCACATGATGTATCAAGCAGATGTGCAAATAAAAACAACAAAACAAAACTAGAGCACAAAACAGCAGCAGCAGCAGCAGCAATAGCTGTTACCAATAATATCAGCACCCCAAACAAGCATCTATTTAACTTCCTTAAAACTCTGGTATCATTCCCGTCTTTACCAATTTGATAGAAGTTAATTTGCCTTTCCAGGAAGACAAATCATTAGTTGTTTTATGTGCCATGGGCAGACATGTTGTTTTATTAATACTGAAAAAGGGACAGGCAAGTGAAAGATCTTCCCAGGTACACTGCTGACTAATTTGTCCTGTTTAACAAACTGTTTCTGAAAATTGTTTTCATGACAGAAACATCTTTCCCTCCTTCTAAGTCTTCCAGGAACATTCAGAGGCAGCAGCCTGCACTCCTCAGTGTGTGTATTGTGACCCACTGAGTTTATTCTGATAAATGACTACCCCAAAACACATAAAACTACCATGAGGCACAAAACTTAAACTCTGTTTTTCAGATGCAGAGTTTTAAAAGATTTCTCACCAGTCATGAATAAAACCATGGAAGCCAATTAGCAAGGTCAACATTCAGTGAATTGTGAGTGGGCAACTACATGATTGCTGATATGTCTTTCTTGAATTTGTTGGGTTTTTTTTTGTTGTTGTTGTTCAGATGTGAAATGAAGTTGCTGAGAGAAACAACCACTATATAATATATACTTCCATTAGAGATCTGTAAGAAAACAAAACAAACATAACCAACCAACCAACCAAATAAAAATAATCCAATTAAAATGGTGCTGAGCAATTTTAATCATCTCCATAATTCAACCCTATGAAACTTTAAAGTGATGGAGAGGGAGAAATGAAGATTACTGTGGAACAGAGCATCCCTGTGAAAGGGATCAAGCCCACTGCCCATGCTCAGAGGGCATTAGGGTCAGTGAGCGCATATTGAGCATCACAGTGCATTTCACATATGAAGGGAACTTTGCGGAGAGAGTCTACTACCAGATTCTCTGTGCCACCAGTAACCGTGTTGTTAAGAGTAATCAGAAATAGGAAACTGTTCAAAAATAATCAGAGTAGGAAAAATGTTTCCTCTATATTTTTCTAGCAGAATGCTGAGAAAGTGGTCCTCAGGGTCTCTGATAAGCTATGAGTAAATCAATGTGTCTTACATTTAGAGAGAGGACAAAACTGGATATGTCCCTTTGAATCTGGTCCCCCCTTGCTCTCTTCCCCTTCCGCCTTTTTCTTCCTTTCTCCATCTGTCCCTCTGTCTCTCCTCCTTTTTGTCTGTCTGCTTCTGTGTCTCTGCCTATTCTCTCTCTCTCTCTCTCTCTCTCTCTCTCTCTCTCTCTCTCTCTCTCTCTCTCTCTGTGTGTGTGTGTGTGTGTGTGTTTTCCTCAGATGCCACTGCAGACAAAGAGAACTCATTTTCTGGGTGGGTATAATTATTGGCCTTTCTCCAGGGAAGGCTATATTAATGCAGGGATCAGATAAAGGTAACCGTGAGATACAGGCTGCTGTGGTGGCATCACTGAGGAAGTAACACTAATGAGAGGTGACACACTCATTTTAGGGGGAGTCTTATGGTAGAGGGTAAGTAAATAGCTGAAGACGTGCATGTTTTCAGGATAGCTGTAGGGTTATTCTTAATAGATGCTTGGTTTGACTGTGCAGTTAGCTATGAGAAGCCAACATCTTTTATTTGTTTTATGTGACCAAAACTTTGACCTTAATTATACCGAATGACAAGCATAAAGAAAATTGGATTCCAAGCCTTAAAACGTAGATCCCAGGTCATTACTAACGTCATTAGCTGGCTTTCTGACGAATTGATTTAAAAATCTCTTCATTATATGGCCATTTTTTCCTTTCTTAAAACTATTGAAGAAGTGACCACTTTTATTATGGTTATTTTTCTCCTGTGCTTTATAAATTTTAGTTGTATTATGTCTCTTAACTAGGGAGAATATGATGTGAGTGTATTGGTATAATTTGGGCTCCAAGTACTGGGTGCTAATTGACAGCTGTACAGAAAAAATGTAAAGGCAATGTTTATGTTAAAACAGACTTGAGTTTGAACGGTAGACAGTGATAATGATTATATCTTCCTCAAACATATTTTGGGATGGTTGAATTTTCAGTCATTCTTAGTATTTGATATCTACTGGAATCCTTTGGGGAGACTTAAAAATACAAAGCCCCTTGTTCTGGAAAGACTCAGTGAAGCAGTATTCAACAAAACCAGAACGGGGAAGTGGGAAGGGGTGGGTGGGAGGACAGGGGGAGAGAAGGGGGCTTACGGGACTTTCTGGGAGTGGGGGGTGGCTAGGAAAGGCGAAATCATTTGAAATGTAAATAAAAAAATATATCGAATAAAAAAAAATACAAAGCCATCCAGGCTGTAAGAGTAAATGCTGTTAGGGTTTTCAGGTGCTGCTGAAACAAAGGGTAACTTGCTTTAGTGCAAATATATGAGGAAATATGCAAAATAGGCAGCATGATTAAATAGCTGTTTACTGGATGGCATGGGGCTAGGGAAAAAGATAGTGCCAACCCAAGTTATAAATATGTGTATCTATAGTTTCTAGATTTTTCTATACACTCAGGAACATCATCAAATTAATAGCAGCCTTTTAAGGAGAAAATCAATTTATTCCATTTTTGCATTTCAATAAAATCTCAATAATTGTCGTGTAAAAGATAACCTTTTTCAAATTTAATATGGTATATTGCTGATACTATAAAACCTTCAGTATGGGAAGCTAGTATATTTGTGGCACAATCTATTAAAGATACTTAAAAATAAAAAGAATAGTTTTAGCGATTCAGTCAGGTAGATGGGTTCTTTGAGTTTCAGTAAATACATGGTGCCTAGAAATACATCATGCCTTAGCTTATCACATCAAAAATTCATTTATCTGATAAGAAGAATAAATTACATTAAATATCTTAAAAGTTCTCATTATTCAGTCACAGTTGTTTTTCCATTTTCTCTTTTGATGTAAGATTGTTCTCTCGCCTGCCCTAGGAATAATTGTGATCTCAACAGGATGTTAAATTACTCAGATGTTAGTATCTGTGGAAGGTATCGTCTTATACAATGAATTTTAATTAACCATTTGATCTTTGCCCCTCCCTGGAGTAATCCTCCTTTACAATTCTACTTGTGTTTTGCATATTATGATATTAGAAAAATGACAGGCCCTCGCTAGTCTTTCCTTTGCTGAACTCTGCAGAGAGAAAATAAAGTCACATGTCTCTTCAGTGTCAGGTGACTCCTCAATAGCATTTCTCTGTCTCTGATGGTGGAGAAAAACTAAAAGAATTCTTAATTTTTTCCTTTGGAACATGACTTTTCTGTACATAACCTCACATATTAACTGATGGGCAATTCTGACCAAACAGAGAATACACTATTAGAACATTAAGTCTAAGCATTCATGTAAGTAGCACAGAAGTCTCTCGCACTGTGCCTGCAAAGTTTCTGCATTCTGATTGATGTAAAGTTAAAAGACTTTTTATTATGAATATGACAATGACTGGGAAAATAGAAGATCACATCCGAAAGGTTTCCGCAAATTTCCTCTGGGGAAAATATCTCCATTTGTATTGAGATTGACTGAGAGATAAGGAGCAACTTGAGCTCAAAGAATGTTTCCTCAGGGACAGTTATTTAAACTCATTACGGCCGGGCTAACCAGAAGCAAAATTATTCTGGGCATTATATATATGTGTGTGTGTATATATATCTACATCTATATGATATATATATAGAAATTTTATGTGTGTGTGTGTGTGTGTGTGTATAGCTTAGCTGAGGTTTTTTTTTTAATTTTTTTATTCGATATATTTTTTATTTACATTTCGAATGATTTCCCCTTTTCTAGCCCCCCTCCACTCCCCGAAAGTCCAGTAAGCCCCCTTCTCTCCCCCTGTCCTCCCACCCACCCCTTCCCACTTCCCCGTTCTGGTTTTGTGGAATACTGCTTCACTGAGTCTTTCCAGAACCAGGGGCCACTCCTCCTTTCTTGTACCTCAATTGATGTATGGATTATGTTTGGGGTATTCCAATTTTCTAGGTAATATCCACTTACTAGTGAGTGCATACCATGATTCACCTTTTGAGTCAGGGTTACCTCACTTAGTATGATGTTCTCTAGCTCCATCCATTTGCCTAAGAATTTCATGAATTCATTGTTTCTAATGGCTGAATAGTACTCCATTGTGTAGATATACCACATTTTTTGCATCCACTCTTCTGTTGAGGGATACCTGGGTTCTTTCCAGCATCTGGCAATTATAAATAGGGCTGCTATGAACATAGTAGAGCATGTATTCTTATTACATGGTGGGGAATCCTTTGGGTATATGCCCAGGAGTGGTATAGCAGGATCTTCTGGAAGTGAGGTGCCCAGTTTTTGGAGGAACCGCCAGACAGATTTCCAGAGTGGTTGTACCAATTTGCAAACCCACCAGCAGTGAAGGAGTGTTTCTCTTTCTCCACATCCTCTCCAACACCTGTTGTCTCCTGAATTTTTAATCTTAGCCATTCTGACTGGTGTAAGGTGAAATCTCAGGGTTGTTTTGATTTGCATTTCCCTAATGACTAATGAAGTTGAGCATTTTTTAAGATGCTTCTCCGCCATCTGAAGTTCTTCAGGTGAGAATTCTTTGTTTAACTCTGTACCCCATTTTTTAATAGGGTTATTTGGTTTTCTGGAGTCTAACTTCTTGAGTTCTTTATATATATTGGATATTAGCCCTCTATCTGATGTAGGGTTGGTGAAGATCTTTTCCCAATTTGTTGGTTGCCGATTTGTCCTTTTGATGGTGTCCTTTGCCGTACAGAAACTTTGTAATTTTATGAGGTCCCTTTTGTCAATTCTTGATCTTAGAGCATAAACTATTGGTGTTCTCTTCAGAAACTTTCTCCCTGTACTGATGTCCTCAAGGGTCTTCCCCAGTTTCTTTTCTATTAGCTTCAGAGTGTCTGGCTTTATGTGGAGGTCCTTGATCCATTTGGATTTGAGCTTAGTACAAGGAGACAAGGATGGTTCAATTCGCATTCTTCTGCATGCTGACCTCCAGTTGAACCAGCACCATTTGTTGAAAAGGCTATCTTTTTTCCATTGGATGTTTTCAGCCCCTTTGTCGAGCATCAAGTGGCCATAGGTGTGTGGGTTCATTTCTGGATCTTCAATCCTGTTCCATTGATCTGCCTGCCTGTCACTGTACCAATACCATGCAGTTTTTAACACTATTGCTCTGTAGTATTGCTTGAGGTCAGGGATACTGATTCCCCCAGAATTTCTTTTGTTGCTGAGAATAGTTTTAGCTATCCTGGGTTTTTTGTTATTCCAGATGAATTTGATAATTGCTCTTTCTAACTCTGTGAAGAATTGAGTTGGGATTTTGATGGGTATTGCATTGAATCTGTATAGTGCTTTAGGCAAAATGGCCATTTTAACTATATTGATTCTACAGATCCATGAGCATGGGAGGTTTTCCCATTTTTTGAGGTCTTCTTCCATTTCCTTCTTCAGAGTCTTGAAGTTCTTGTCATAAAGATCTTTCACATGTTTGGTAAGAGTCACCCCAAGATACTTTATACTGTTTGTGGCTATTGTGAAGGGGGTCATTTCCCTAATTTCTTTCTCATTAGCTGAGGTTTTTAATATTATTTTCCTTTGTATTCTTTAATCCTTTTTTACAGTCCAGACTTCATCCCTCCTGATCTGCTCCCTGACTGCTCCCTTTCCCATACCTCCAGCTTCATCTCCAAGATGAAGTCTCCACTCCCCCACCCACACCCCATTCAGCCTCCCCATTCCCTGGGGCCTGAAGTCTCTCTCTCTTTTTTAAATTAGATATTTTCTTTATTTACATTTCAGATATTATCCTCTTTCCATGGTTCCTCTTCCAAAACCCCCTATCCCATTTCCCTCCCCTGCGCACTAACCCACCCCCTCCTGCTTCCCTGACCCTGCATTCCCCTTCACTGGGGCAATGAGCGTTCACAGGTCCAAGGGCCTCTCCTCTCATTGATGTTCTACCAGGCCATCCTCTGCTAAACATGCAGCTGGAGCCATGGGTCCCTCCATGTGAACTCTGGTTGGTAGTTAAATCCCTGGGATCTCTGGGGATACTGGTTGGTTCATATTTTTGTTACTTCTATAGGGCTGAAAACCCCTTTAGCTCCCTGGGTCCTTTCTCTAGTTCTCCACTGGGGACTCTGTGCTCAGTTCAATGGTTCGCTGAGAAAATTCCCTTTTGTATTTGTCATGTTGTTTTGAAGAGGTTTACAGTATTAAGGGATGAATTTTCTCCTGTTGAACAGCAGTTAAGTCTAGTGAATGTCTGGTTGGTTATCCACATTATAACCATGCCACTAGTGCATTACTTATGTGGATTAGTACTGTGGCATTAAGGGTTCACTGCTGGATAATTCCATTAAAGACTTTTCTGACACAATGGCTTTCCCAGGATCTTACAGCCCTATGAAAACTAGCAACAGAGAGGAAGTTTCTAGGTTGGTTCTAGATAAATTCTCCAAATAAAGTAGTTGGTGCATTTAGTAATAGTATCTAACCATTTAATTGTGGGTACAAAAAGCAATATATTGCATGGTTTAGTGGATAGCCCTTACTTGATCAATAATTTACCGGGAAGTATCTCATGCCTGGCACTGAGAATTTTATTTAATAACCCATGTCTTCTGGAAGAAGCATTGTCAACCATGTAGAGTACCTCTGTTCAATCTCTTTATTTTATTTTGCTTATATTATAGAGTTAGACTACAAAGCAATGGATTTAGATAAGCCTTTTATATTATACATTCTTAGTTTTAACTAATCCATCCCCAGCCTCTTTCCCTTCATCCCTTTGCTCCCATCTCCACTTAACCCTTTAACTCCCAGGATCCTTCATTCTGCTTCCACATCACATATGCTTTATTATCTCTCTATCACTTAAAGCTTCTTTTTATTTTTCATTGAGTAGGCCTTCCTGACTTTTTGGACTTTATAGATACACCAATTAAACACCCAAATTAAAAATTCAAAGCTAACATCTGTGTGTGTGTGTGTGTGTGTGTGTGTGTGAGAGAGAGAGAGAGAGAGAGAGAGAGAGAGAGAGAGAGAGAGAGAGGAAACATTTTTTTTTATTTTATTTTTTTTTGTTTTTTTTGTTTTTTTTTGTTTTTTTTTACACCTTTGCATTTTTTTTATTCGATATAATTTATTTACATTTCAAATGATTTCCCCTTTTCTAGCCCCCCCACTCCCCGATAGTCCCGTAAGCCCCCTTCTCTTCCCCTGTCCTCCCTCCCACCCCTTCCCACTTCCCCGTTCTGGTTTTGCCGAATACTGTTTCACTGAGTCTTTCCAGAACCAGGGGCCACTCCTCCTTTCTTCTTGTATCTCATTTGATGTGTGGATTATGTTTTGGGTATTCCAGTTTTCTAGGTTAATAACCACTTATTAGTGAGTGCATACCATGATTCACCTTTTGAGTCTGGGTTACCTCACTTAGTATGATGTTCTCTAGCTCCATCCATTTGCCTAAGAATTTCATGAATTCATTGTTTCTAATGGCTGAATAGTACTCCATTGTGTAGATATACCACATTTTTTGCATCCACTCTTCTGTTGAGGGATACCTGGTTTCTTTCCAGCATCTGGCAATTATAAATAGGGCTGCTATGAACATAGTAGAGCATGTATCCTTATTACATGGTGGGGAATCCTCTGGATATATGCCCAGGAGTGGTATAGCAGGATCTTCTGGAAGTGAGGTGCCCAGTTTTCGGAGGAACCGCCAGACTGATTTCCAGAGTGGTTGTACCAATTTGCAACCCCACCAGCAATGGAGGAGTGTTCCTCTTTCTCCACACCCTCTCCAATACCTGCTGTCTCCTGAATTTTTAATCTTAGCCATTCTGTCTGGTGTAAGATGAAATCTTAGGGTTGTTTTGATTTGCATTTCCCTAATGACTAATGAAGTTGAGCATTTTTTAAGATGCTTCTCTGCCATCCAAAGTTCTTCAGGTGAGAATTCTTTGTTTAACTCTGTACCCCATTTTTTAATAGGGTTGTTCGGTTTTCTGGAGTCTAACTTCTTGAGTTCTTTATATATATTGGATATTAGCCCTCTATCTGATGTAGGATTGGTGAAGATCTTTTCCCAATTTGTTGGTTGCCGATCTGTCGAGAGGAAACATTTTATTTTAACATTTTTTCTTCGGAGCCTGGATTATTTCATTTTGCATAATATTTGCATAATATTTTTTAGTTCTATTCACTTTCCTGAAATGTCATTTTTCT
Organism: Apodemus sylvaticus; assembly: GCF_947179515.1. Taxonomy (NCBI): domain Eukaryota; kingdom Metazoa; phylum Chordata; class Mammalia; order Rodentia; family Muridae; genus Apodemus; species Apodemus sylvaticus. The sequence goes on from NC_067487.1 coordinate 54,287,850, forward strand.
TTATAGGGATATAAAATTCCATTGTGTATATGTTCCACTTTTTTGCAATTCATTCATCTGTAGATGGGCACCTGTGTTTAATCTTATTCTTAGCTATTGTTAATGGATTTACACATGAGTCTTTTGGGACTATGTTCTGGAGTGGCATATGACTATATGGTTGATCTACTTTTCACCTTTCTAAGAAACATTAACCAGATTTCCATAATGGCAGCACCTGTTTACATTCCTACAAATAGTGGGTAAAGATTCCTCTTTACATTCTTGCCAGTAATTTTTTAAATTTTTTCTTGATGATATTCATTTTAACTTGGGTGAGATGATATCTTAAAGTAGTTTTAATTAGCATTTAGTTGATGGCTAATAATTTGAACACAAATTATTCTTGCTATTTGTATTTCTTATTTTAAGAAATACAATTTCTTAAATACCATTTCTTATCAGTTCCACCATCCATTCTGTGATTGTGTGTTTTCTTGATGTTTAGTTTCTTGACTTTCTCTATTCTAGATACTAATCCTCTGTTGGTCATATGGCTGTCAAAGACTTTGTCTTATTTAGTAGGGCTGTCTCTTCACTCAATTGACAAAGGTTTTTGTTTTATGAGATCCCATTTGCCCATTATTTGTCTTTTTTCCCCCAAGTGATCAGGATCCTATTCAGATGGTATGCCTACATCATGAATGTAGTATACTTCCTCCAGTAGTTTTGGAGGTTCAGATACATGTTGAGGTCCTTGATCATTTGGAGTTGATATTTGTGTAGGATGAGAAAAAAAATGTTTGGTTCATACACCTAAGTGTAGATATCCAAATTTTTAGACCAATGTTTGTTGAAAATGTTGCTTTTTAATTCATTGTCTACTTTTGGAATGTTCATTGACAGTCAAGCAGGTAAAAGTGGGTGGCCTTGCATTTGGGTCTTCCAGTCCACTGACTTATGGACCTGTTTTTGTACCAGTACTTTGGCTCTGTAGTTTAACTTGGAATCAGGTATGGTTGTACTTCCAGTAATATTTGCTTCTCTTGGTCTTTTGTGCTTCCAAAGGAATTTTAAGAACTTTCTATTTCTGTGAAGACTATTACTATAATATTGATTAAAATGTCATTGAGTCTATAGATTGAGCAGGATAGTAATTTTCACAATGTTTCCATCTTCCAGTATTCTTATTTTGTCTTCTGTGTTCTTAAGTTTTCATTTACTGTTCTTTTGTGTAGAATCACTCCATCTGTCTTAGTTACCGTTCTATTGTTGTGAAGAGACAACATGACAGAGGCATTTCTTATTAAAAAAAAGAAAAGAAGAATCTATCTGGGGCTTACACTTTCAGAGGGTTAGTCCATGAAACTTGGAAGGTTATAATTAAGAGGTAAAGAGAGAAGGGGATAAAGATGAAAGAAAGAGGAAAAGATGTAAGAATATGTAGTTAATTGACATATGAGTGATATGTATATATATATATATATATATATATCACAGATACTGTATATATACAGTATATGTAGATACACTATAGTAATGCTTAGGGAGTTTACATTTGCATTACAAGTACTCTGAAGCTAGCACATTTGGGTAGAACATGAATGTTTTTAAGAGGTTTATGGTGGTAGGAAACCCATCTTCTAGAGGTATTAGATACAGACAGATGCTACTTGATACATGATTGTAATACTAATTTTTATTCCTCAGATGATGGATATGATAAGAGCTGTACCAAAGCTGTATCAATAAGCTGTGGTTGACACAGCTGGGCTGAGCCCGGAGAGTTTCTTTCTCTATTTTATCTACTCTTAGGCCTAGGCCAGGAGTTCCTAGCTTCCATATAATATAATCTTCTGCTAAACCAAATCTTGAATGCTTTATCTTCTAGCCTCTATTTACTAATTTAAGCCTAAAGTATTTCAGCTTCTAAGACTTACTGCTGCCACTAGATATAAAGTTAACATTTATTTGCCAGATGTGATTGTCATCTTGGAGGCTTACTGCTGAGTAAGCTCATCCTTTCTAGCTCTTCCTGAACTCTGGCTGGCTGATTCAACTTAACTGTTCTGGCTCAAACTCCTCTTAAAGCTGACTGATTCAAATTAACTTCTCTTGGCTTCTCACTGAATTTCTCTGCTTGGCCTCAAATTAATTCTGACAATTTGTTCTTATCTTCTTTTGGGTTTGTTGAAGGAAGATTACTTTTTTGTGTATTCTATGGTGTAGTTTCCCTCCTTGTGTTGGAGTATTCTATTATCTTTGGTAGGGCTATATTTGTGGAGAGATATTGTGTAACTTTGGTTTTGTCATGAAATACAGCCCACTCTCATCAATGGACAGATCATGGAAACAGAACTAATCAGAGACATAGTGAAACTAACAGAAATTATGAACCAAATGGATTTAGCAGATATCTGTAAAACATTTCATCCTAAAACAAAATAATATACCTTCTTCTCAGTACCTCATGGTACCTTATCCAAAATTGACTATATAATTGGTCACAAAACAGTCCTCAACAGATACAAGAAGATTGAAATAATCCCATGCATCCTATGGGATTCACCACAGATCACCACAGACTAAGGTTGGTCTTCAATAACAACAAAAATAACAGAAAGCCCACATACACATGGAAGCCAAACAATATTCTACTCAACGATAACTTGGTCAAGGAATAAATAAATAAATGAAGGCTTTGTAGAATTTAATGAAAATGAAGGCACAACATACCCTATAGCAGAATGCAAATTGATCCATTTTTATCTCCTTGTACCAAGCACAAGTCAAAGTGCTTCAAGGACCTCTACATTCCACCAGATATGCTGAATCTAATAGAAGAGAAAGTGGGAAAGAGCCTTGACCACATAAGCACAGTAGAAAATTTTCTGAACTGAACGCCAATGGTTCAGGCTCTAAGATCAACAATTGACAAATGGGATCTCTTGAAACTGAAAAGCTTCTGTAAGGCAAAGGACACTGTCAATAGGACAAACTGGCAACCTACAGATTGGGAAAAGATCTTGACCAACCTTATATCAGATAGAGGGCTTATATCAAAAATATACAAAGAACTCAAGAAGTTAAACTCCGGAAAACCAAATAACCCAATCAAAAAAATGAGGTATAGAGGTAAACAAAGAATTCTCAGCTGAGGATTCTCAAGTGTTCATGAAGCACCTAATGTAATGTTCAACTTCCTTAGTAATCAGGGAAATGCAAGTCAAAACGACCCTGAGATTCTACCTTACACCAATCAGAATGGCTAAGATCAAAAATTCACATGACAGCAGATGCTGGCAAGGATGTGGATGCAATCCCATTGCTAGTGGGATTGCAAGCTGGTACAACCACTTTGGAAATCACTCTTGTGGTTCCTCAGAAAATTGGAAATTGCTCTACCTGAAGACATAGCTATACCACTCTTGGGCATATACCCAAAAGATGCTCCAACATAAAACAAGGAAACATGCTTCCTTATGTTCATAGCAACCTCATTTATAATACCAAGAAGCTGGAAACAATAGAGATATCCCTCAATGGGAGAATAGATACAAAAAATGTGGTACATTTACACAATGGAATACTACTTAGCTATTAATAATGACAATTTCATGAGCTTTGTAGGCAAATGGATGGAAATAGAAAATATCCTGATTGAGGTAACCCAGACCCAAAAGGACATACATGATATGTACTCACTGATAAGTGAATATTAGACCAAAAGTTCAGAATACCCAATATACAACTCAAAGACCATATGAAGCTTAACAAGAAGGAAGGCCAAAGTCTGGATGCTTCAAACCAACTTAGAAGGGGGAACAAAATAATCACAGGAGTCAGAGAAAGAGAGGGGAGGGGGAGGACTAAGTGGGTGGCATGACCAGTATAGAAAGAGACAGGAGAGAAGGCCAGAGGCCAGGAGAACCAATGGAAATAAGTAGCAGTAGAAGCTGGGGAATTTGAGGAGCCACAGGAAAGTCCCAGATGGCAGGAATATGAGAGGCTTCCTGGACCCAATGGGAACGACATTAGCTGAAATACACAGAAGGAGGGAAATAGAACCTGATGAGACTATCTCCAGCAAACAGGCATCATCCCCATTTGAGGGATGGGACCACCTAAATCTAAAAATTGTAACTCGAGAATTGTTCCTGTCTAAAGGGAATGTAAGGACAAAAATGAAGCAGAGGCTGAAGAAAGGCCATTTAGAGACCATCCCTCTATGCGATCCATTCCATCTGCAGACACCAAACCCGGACACTATTGCTGATGCCAAGATGTGCTCGCAGACAGGAGCCTGGTAAAGCTGTGTCCTCTGAGAGGTCTTGTCAGCACCTGAATTAGACAGATACAGATACTCACAGCCAACCATTGGACTGAGCTTGAGAAACCCAGCGGAAGACTTAGGGGAAGGGCTGATCAAGCTGAAGCGAATTACAACCCCTTAGGAAGAACAACAGTATCAATTAACTGGACCCCTCAGAGCTCCCAGGGACTAAACTACCAACCAAAAAGTGTACATGGGCCAGTCCATGGCTCCCACTACATATGTAGCAGAGGACTGCCTCATCTGGTATCAGTGGAAGGGGAGGCACTTTGTCCTATGGAGGCTTGATGCCCCATAGAAGGGAGGTACTAGAGGGGTAAGGTGGGAGTGAGAGGGTGGGTGGGGGAGCACCCTCTTAGAGGCAAAAAGGAAGGTGTTGGGGTAGGGGGTTTGTGGAGGGAAGACTAGGAAGGTGGATAACATTTGAAATGTAAACAAATAATATGATTAATAAATAAAAAATAAGCCGAACCATTAAGAATAGTAGATATGGTAATGGTTGTATATGTGGTTGGTTTAGTTAAAGCTAAAAAATCTATTTAATCTTTACTAATCTAAGCTAGAGCTAGTCAAGGAAAATGGGAGCTTGTTTAGGCCAATGATTAGCACAGAGAAAGTTGTTAATGTAGGGATACTATGAGCACCCTGAAGATTTTCTGTGACTCATGATTTCTGTCATTGACAATTTCTATCTTTCTGCGTTCTTCTTTGTATAAGAAATAAATCATTATGTTCTATTTTCAGTATGAGATGTGTTTAGAAGCCACCAAAAATCACAAGAAGCAGGAAGCACTAAGTCTCCTTTCTTTCCTACTTATAAGCTGGCACCTGCTTGCCTGGGATCATTTTAGTTTATATTTTAGAGTTGAGACTTCACAGATGGTACATGATTGAGCTCATGTATAAGGAAAACAATGGGTGGAGAGTGTCCACCTCTAAGAGAATGGCGATTTTGGGGTGGGAACTATACCAGACGGCAACTCTCTGAAGGACCCAGCCAATGGGAGAGTTGCTTTACATGAAATCAGTGCACCAGTCAGTTTTCCATTTTTTTTTTTTTGTCTAGGCTGTCAACAATCCTGCATGATCATACAATAAAAACTGTCTGTTGAATGTGTTGTTATGGAGAGAGGCTCACTCATCACACCTGCGGTGACTTTGATAGGCATTTCTGTGCTGTGCCCGGGGAGGGCTCTGCTTGCTGTTCCACTTGACACATTTCTTTCCTTGTTGCTTTCTACGGACAGCTCTGTCTTATTTCTCTTTTATCAATCTTTTTATTTTATTTTTTTCTTGCTGTTTCTCTTATCTAGAAATAATACAAAATGGAGATTTGTTTTTCAGTTTTAGTTACTGGGTAGTATTTTATGCTTCTTGTTAATTAAAAAAAAATCAATAAGCCGAATGTTTGTTTCAGTCCATTTAACAAAGAGAACAGTAACAAAAGCTAAAGTGAATTACTTTTAACTTATATGGTGTTCTATTGATTTTTCTCCCTATTCTGACAGATGATAGAGTTTTTTCTCCCTGGAGGGAGGGAAGTTCTATCAAGTTTCTTGATTTAAGAGTTTTATTTCTATACAGGAGTTTATGCACTTTATAGTTGTTGTCTCTTATAGAAATTACCATCTGTGAAAGTGGAGAAGGAGAGATATTCACATCTACATTTTACAGAAGTGTTTGAGAACAGAGAAAGTAAGTTATGTGTTTCAGTTCACACAGGGGCATTAAAGTTGGCATCATGGTTCAATGCTCTAAATTAAAATTTCTGTGGTCTTAAAAAATGTTTAAAAATTGGATGTTTTCAGCCTCTTTGTCGAGGATCAAGTGGCCATAGGTGTGTGGGTTCATTTCTGGATCTTCAATCCTGTTCCATTGATCCTCCTGCCTGTCACTGTACCAATACCATGCAGTTTTTTAACACTATTGCTCTGTAGTATTGCTTGAGGTCAGGGATACTGATTCCCCCAGATTTTCTTTTGTTGCTGAGAATAGTTTTAGCTATCCTGGGTTTTTTGTTGTTCCAGATGAATTTGATAATTGCTCTTTCTAACTCTGTGAAGAATTGAGTTGGGATTTTGATGGGTATTGCATTGAATCTGTATAGTGCTTTAGGCAAAATGGCCATTTTAACTATATTGATTCTACCGATCCATGAGCATGGGAGGTTTTCCCATTTTTTGAGGTCTTCTTCCATTTCCTTCTTCAGAGTCTTGAAGTTCTTGTCATACAGATCTTTCACATGTTTGGTAAGAGTCACCCCAAGATACTTTGAAAACATCCAATGGAAAAAAGATAGCCTTTTCAACAAATGGTGCTGGTTCAACTGGAGGGCAGCATGCAGAAGAATGCGAATTGATCCATCCTTGTCTCCTTGTACTAAGCTCAAATCCAAATGGATCAAGGACCTCCACATAAAGCCAGACACTCTGAAGCTAATAGAAAAGAAACTGGGGAAGACCCTTGAGGACATCGGTACAGGGAGAAAGTTTCTGAACAGAACACCAATAGCGTATGCTCTAAGAGCAAGAATTGACAAACGGGACCTCATATGGTTACAGAGTTTCTGTAAGGCAAAGGACACCATCAAGAGGACAGATCGGCAACCAACAAATTGGGAAAAGATCTTCACCAATCCTACATCAGATAGAGGGCTAATATCCAATATATATAAAGAACTCAAGAAGTTAGACTCCAGAAAACCGAACAACCCTATTAAAAAATGGGGTACAGAGTTAAACAAAGAATTCTCACCTGAAGAACTTCGGATGGCGGAGAAGCATCTTAAAAAATGCTCAACTTCATTAGTCATTAGGGAAATGCAAATCAAAACAACCCTAAGATTTCATCTTACACCAGTCAGAATGGCTAAGATTAAAAATTCAGGAGACAGCAGGTGTTGGAGAGGGTGCGGAGAAAGAGGAACACTCCTCCACTGCTGGTGGGGTTGCAAATTGGTACAACCACTCTGGAAATCAGTCTGGCGGTTCCTCCGAAAACTGGGCACCTCACTTCCAGAAGATCCTGCTATACCACTCCTGGGCATATACCCAGAGGATTCCCCACCATGTAATAAGGATACATGCTCTACTATGTTCATAGCAGCCCTATTTATAATTGCCAGATGCTGGAAAGAACCCAGGTATCCCTCAACAGAAGAGTGGATGCAAAAAATGTGGTATATCTACACAATGGAGTACTATTCAGCCATTAGAAACAATGAATTCATGAAATTCTTAGGCAAATGGATGGAGCTAGAGAACATCATACTAAGTGAGGTAACCCAGACTCAAAAGGTGAATCATGGTATGCACTCACTAATAAGTGGTTATTAACCTAGAAAACTGGAATACCCAAAACATAATCCACACGTCAAATGAGATACAAGAAGAAAGCAGGAGTGGTCCCTGGTTCTGGAAAGAAAAAAAATGTTTAAAAATACCACAGAAAAGACATTTACTTGACAAATACTCATACAACCCTTATCCAATATCTTTTCATTTTAAAGTTTTATAAGCTTGGGCCTTGGGTTTCTCTTTTAAAGAATACATATTTCTGATATCAACTGAACATTTTATACCTTTGAAATTCTCCTTAAAGTCTTAATTGTCTCATTCTAATCTTCCCATTTCAGATGTAGTCGTTTCTTAATTCAGCTTTAATCATCTCCATATATTTGTTTGCTAAAGTTCTAATTTATGTATATTATGCACATTAGTTTTATTAATGTATATGTCATATACATTTTTATGCACTATATAGTCAGCTTATGGATACATCAAAAATAACCAAAGAATAAAAGGCACACTGATATATCAACTTATGGGAGCATACTTCCATATTGTGTGGCCTTTTTCTGTTGATCTGGATGAAATAGTGCGCCTAAGTCCCATATCGAAGTCTTCACTCTACATCTGCAGCTCCTTTTTCCTATGTTTAAAGGTATTTTATTATGCTCACCCCTCTTCTTTCTACTGAATCTTCAGTATCTATTCCCTGTTAAGTTTTCCTACTGACATAACACTCTAATTATGTCCTCCTTCAGAAAATAATATTGCTGAGTCCTAGTACATAGTTAACAGTACACAGGCCTCAGAATCTAGCTTCTGTGGGTCAACATGTGGAAGAGAATTATCCATCTTATTGTATGCAGCAGAGGGTTTGTTTCATTGTTGAATAATATTAATTTGGAAAATCTCATGATTGATTTATACATTGTTGATTGTCTTAGTTAGGGTTTTACTGCTGTGAACAGACACCATGGCCAAAGAAACTCTTATAAGGACAGCATTCAATTGGGGTTGGTTTACATGTTCTGAGGTTCAGTCCATTATCATCAAGGCAGGAAGATGGCAGCATCCAGGCAGTCATGGTGCAGGAGATGCTGAGAGTTCTATATCTTCCTCTGAAGGATGATAGTAGAATGCTGGCTTCCAAGCAGCTAGGATGAGGTTAGTAAAGGCCACGCCCACAGTGACACACCTACTCCAACAGGGACACACCTTCTAATAGTGCCACTTCCTAGGCCGAGCCTATACAAACCATCACATTGATAGATTATACAGTTTTTTTTCTCAACTGAAAATAGAGTTCTTGTAGTGAAATTGAAGTATTTATATACTCAGAAATTGAAATTTAGCCCCCAACTCATACCATGTTTAGAAACAGTTTCAGATAGAACTTGAAAAATGAAACAAGAAATGTTTGAGAATATGAATATCATCATGACTTCAAGTAGAGAAATGATGAATAAGCTGGATATAAAATACATTGATCATGAAATAAGTAATTGATTGTAAAGACTTCATAAAATTAAATATTTCATTTCTCTGAAACCATTGTCAAGACAGCCCACTGAATAGGATAATTTATATGTAGTAATATAGCTGAACAAGGACTCACTGAGAATAAATAAACAGTTCTTGTAAATCTATAAAGAAGATGCTTATATTAGATATAATTCATGCAACTTTTTTGGAGATAATATAAAAATAAGTACTTGAGCTGAAAATGAATTTTTAAAACCAGCAACACCATAGCTAGACACATATCCAATAGGAACAAGTACTCAAAAAGACACATCTCTGTGCCACTTGATACATTTGTGCATACAAACTCCTCTCTTGTCATTTGACAAGCACTCTTTCGGTTCTTGTCTGCTTGCAGGTTTATCATCAGAGTAAAGGCTGTTAATGTTTCTGTGTATGTGTGTCTTCAGTGTTGCTGATGCTGATAACATTTAGCCAAGAGCCTTGTGGAATATGATCCTTAATTTGTCTGCCTTGCTGATTTCTGTGGTGTAATCACTCCCACTGTGGCCTATTTAGAGCCTTCTGTGTGATATCAAGTGGCTTGTAAAATACTACAAAATTTAAAAGTCAGCTCTTTTAAATAGATATGAGCTGGCTTTTATATTACTCTAAGTGGACTCAAATGGTGGCATGTGTTTCTATTAATTTGTAGGATTTCCAGGGTTGAATTTTTGTGTTTGTCAGTTCTATGGTAACAATAAATAAAGCATTCTTCTAATACTTGATGATGTCATTCTAGAATCTGAGGAAAGACTGTGTGGGTGGAATTTAGAAGATACTTTTAACCATTCACTTAGATGGATGGGTCATGAGTCTGGGGCTTAGAAAAGACCATTGCTAAAGTCCAGCACACTTTTCAGTTCAGATTACATCAGTCGACTCAAAGAGGAAGAGATGAAGGCACTGCTACGTTGTCACTAGACAACCTCAGTGCAGCTCCATGTTTAGGTATCAACTATAAAATGTAATTCCATTCCCTTGTGTTCTACCCTCTTGGAAAAGGAAGAACAATGGAACTTATTTTAGGAAGTAACCAGCTATTTGGCCTTGAAGCTCCTTTTATAGTTCTTTCTCTGTTTGCCTTTTTTTGCTTGGATAATTTGTTTCCTTTTTAGTGAATTTTTTTTTCAGTCTCTTTCATCATTTTTTGTGACTTTCTCTGAACATGGTTTAAGCTTTCCATATCCTGTTTCAGTTATCAAGCTGAGAAAATATATTGGAGAACCCAAAGGCAAATGATTGCATCATAGTTTTTATCCCAGGATAATTTCCTGCAGAGGAAACTGAACAATTTAAATGTAATAACTGTGACACATATAATATATGTGCTCAGGATAGTTTTAGAATTAAGCAGCTTTATTGTAGCTCAGCCTTTAAGGAGATTTCTTTAATAATAATTTTCATGAGAAGTCAGAAGCAACTCTGTTGATCTTTAAAACAATATTTTGTTATCAGATGTACTAGCTGAGAATTGTTGGGATATGTAATTAAGCCATCTTGGAGAAAATAGCATAGATTATTAAATAAAATTGATTCATATGGATAAACACAAGAAATCATTGCTGAGATATGTTCTCTAGATACATGAATAACACAGTCATTTGTCAATCCTTGCTTATTTGCATTTTGATAAATTGATGTGTTGTTCTCCATAAGTTTGGAAGCTTAGAGCAAAGGACAGTTGCCTTTCTTGTCTGGAGTCTTTTTATGACCACAGTTATAACTAATGTCATAAATCTAGCTACCTCTTCCCCTACCTCCATTTTCTTCATTCCTCACAAAATTATTTTATTTGTAAAGCTAAGATGATCAGAAAAGTGCCACAACTTTTGAAAATGAATAAAATAAAACCCGCAGTCCCCCAACACTAAACAAAGCAATCATAAACTCTGCTTTTTCTCATGTGGTTGGCACAGCTTTAGTTGAGGTATAGGAGAGATTGGTTTGCAAAGGCTAGTACATTATTAGAAACTTTTGGGTAAATTAGTAAAGGGAATCTGAGAAAGCTCCAAAGAGTATCTATAAACTGAATCTCTGTGTGAGGTCCTGCTTCTTGGAATCATGTTTATGTGGGAATGGCAGTCTATAGATGGTACTGAGTTTGAGAAAACTACTCTTCCTAGGAATCTATCTATCTATCTATCTATCTATCTATCTATCTATCTATCTATCTATTCATTTATTTATTATTTTCCCTGTTATAATAAACTGTGCTACAGTATGAGAAGCACATACAATTGGAAATGTTCCTGTCAAGAATCTTGGAAAAGGGCTGGGATAATAGAGTATGTATGCATCTGATTCTTCTGGGAAAAGCACGCATACACATCCTATCTTGTTTCAATGTCCACAGTTCTCTATTCTTCTGATTTTCTTAAGGAAATGTATAAAATATATACTTTGCAGATTCTCTGCTACCTTGGGCATAGTAATGGGTTGTGCAAGACCACCTGGCTTTCTGTCTTTTCCCCAATTAATAGAGGAGTTTCTTTCCATAAATAGAAAAACTGGGGACCCTCCTCCAACTTCCCCTTGTGGAGACTATTGCTTGAATCTGAAGTCATATATCTTCCCAGTTTCCTTTCTGTTCATATTAGAACTTCTCAGACTGGGTTATTAAAGGATATACCAGATTTGTTTTCTACCACATTTCTTTTGGCAGAATACTCAGATAATGAGATAAATTAGACACCACTCATTAAAATTCCACTTAGAATTGGATCTTATATCTTCTCAACAATTTCAAATACTCTGGGTTATATATGATAGACTATGACTACCACTGCCAAAGTACTGAAGCCTCTGAAACTGATGAATGTGAATATAACCAGAGCATGTTCCTCTACAATGTGTGTATTTATCTATGTATTATGAAATATTATGGTAATAGATTTACATGTTTTATTCAGTCAATTGCTGGGTGTTATGGTAGATAGTTTATTTACTCAGAATATAATTAGATAAATTTTCTTTCTGTCCCCTGTGTCACTATTTCCCATTTGTCATATTGGCCTATATGAGCCTTGTTTATTCAGTAACTACATGGAATGAATTGTTAAATTTCATCTCTTAGAGTTATAGTAGCTATTCAAATTCAGATGTTTCAGGTAGAAAAAATTTAACTCTTTTATGTTTTTAACCTGGGCTAAGAAGCAACCTCTGAGCATGCCAGAGGATGTTACCATCCACACCATACTGCCCTCCACCACTCACACCCCACCAAAGGCAGTGCGCTTCTTTTGTAGTTTTATTTTATGTTCTTGATGATTTAATGTTATGTAGCAGAATACTATACAACACACTTTTATCTGGCTTTATCAGCCCTTTTCCTGCATATGCCACTTTCTTAAAAAAAAAAATTCCATTTCCAAGATGAGACATGATTGGTTCGGTTTAGTTTTGTGTTTCTTAAATTGTGGTGCATGCCTTTAATCCCTGAACTTGGTACACAGAGGCAGGCGGATTTCTGAGTTCGAGGCCAGCCTGGTCTACAGAATGAGTTCCAGGACAGCCAGGGCTACACAGAGAAATCCTGTCTCAAAAAAAAAAAAAAAAAAAAAAAAAAAAAAAAAACCCAAACCAAAAAAAGACATTTAAAAGCAATTTTTTCCTTAACAGCATCATCGTGATATTGATTCCAGTAATTTTTTTAATCTAAATGGCTGTGCTGAATTATTACTACTACCACATGGAAAGAGAAAAGCAATTTTTCTTTAATTTAATTAGTGCATGTTAAAAACCTTTTACTCTGGTTTTACGAAAAGTATAGAACCCTAATTTAAGAACAAAAATCAATAGCTTAAACAATAGTATTGATTAAGATATAACTCTGGAGTTGCAATTAAATATTAAAGAAAAATACTCACATTAAAGATCGCCTCTGCCTGACTTTTATATCAATGCAATAATATGGTCTGCAGAATGTAATGGTCTGCAATGTAATAATATGTATTTCTGCAGAAATGGGACTGAATTAAATACTACTAATTCTAATGTTTGATGTTTGTTATTGTACCTTTATAGCATTTATTTTTAATACATTGTCCTTGCTAAACTCTACTTAGGAGTTTCTTTTTCTTACAACAGGACAAGAAATGATATTAAAAATAGTCATCTCTACTTTTCTTGTTTCTTCAGGAAACATTAATTTCTTACTCCTTTCAAGGATGAGTCAATCCTTGGATGATTTGAGCCTGTGCTCCATGTGGAAAAGATTCATTAGAACTCTTCTGTTTCATTGTACAAAATAGAAATTGTCACGCGTTTGAGGGCAACACACACGGAAGCTTTTAGTGGGTATGAATGTATTTGAGAAGAAAGGCAATGGGGCTAACATTTACATTTTCAGAAGAAAAGGTAAAGATTTGGGGCTCTCTGTGTATGTCCAGAAGAGTAGGCGGGCAAAATATAAAAAATTAAATTTGGAATTCCACCAGCAATGGAGGCTCCCCTTTTTCTACATCCTTGCCAGAATGTACTGTCACCTGTGTTTTTGATCTTTAGCCATTCTGATTGGTGGAATCCCAGGGTTGTTTCAATATTAATTTCCCTGATCACTAAGGACTTTGAACATTTCTTTAAGTTCTTCTCAGCCATTCGAGATTCCTCTGTTGTGAATTCTCTGTTTAGTTCTATACCTCATTTTTTTGATTGGGTTGTTTGGGTTTTGGTGGTTAGCTTCTTGAATTCTTTATATATTTTGGATATTAGCCCTCTATTGGATGTTGGGGTAGTGAAGATTTTTTTTCCCAATACGTAGGTTGCTGGTTTGTCATATCAATTAGGTCCTTTGCCTTACACAAGATTTCCAGCTTCATGAGGTCCCATTTATCCATTCTTGATCTTAGAGTATGAGCCATTGGAGTTCTGTTTAGGAAATTTGCTCCTGTGCCAAAGAGTCCCAGACTCTTTCCCACTTTCTCTTCTATTAGATTCAATGTATCTGGTTTTATATTGAGGTCCTGATCCACTTGAACTTGAGCTTTGTACAAGGTGACAAAGATGTATCTATTTTTACTTTTCTACTTACAGAGCGCCAGTTAGACCAGCACCATTTATTAAAGATGCTTTATTTTTTCCTTTGTATATTTTTGGCTTTTTTGTCAAAGGTCAAGTGTCCATAAGTGTGTGGTTTTATTTCTGAGTTTTCAATTCTATTCCATTTATCAACCTGTCTGTCTCTGCAATAATACCATACTGTTTTTTTTTTTAATCACTATTCTGTAGTACAGCTTGAGATCAGAAATGGTGATTCCTACAGAAGTTCTTTTATTGTTAAGAATTGTTTTTGCTATTTTGGGTTTTTTGTTTTTCCAGATGGATTTGAGAATTGCTCTTTCTATATCCTTGAAAAATTGTATAGGGATTTTGATGGGGATTGCAGGATTGCCATCCCACAGTCAAAAGATCAGACCCAGAATTGTTCCTGTCTGAAAGAACTGCAGGGACAGAAATGAAGAAAGGCAGGAGAGAAAGGAGGTCCAGCGACAGGCCTAAATTTGGATCCAGCTCAAGGGGAGGCCTCGAGGTCCTGACACTGTTACTGATGCTGTGGTGTGGTTACAGACAGGAGCCTAGCATGGCAGCCCTCTGAGAGGCCCAACAAGTAGCTGAAAGAGTCAGATGCAGACACTAGCACCCAACCAATGGACAGAAGCAGGGGACCCCTGTGTTTGAACTGGAGGAAAGCTGGAAGAAGTTGGGGAGGTGGGGGCCCCATGGGAAGACCGGCAGTTTCAACTGTCATGGACCTCTGAGATCTCTCAGACACTGAGCCACCAACTAGGCAGCATACATCAGCGGATATGAGGCCCCTAACACATATACAGCAGAGGACTGCCTGGTTTGGCCTCAGTGAGAAAAGATGCACCTAACCCTCAAGAGACTAGAGGCCTCAGGGAGTGGGGAGGCCTGATGGGGAGGGTGGGGGACATCCTCTTAGAGATGGAGGTTGGGGAAAGTGTGGGAAGGGGATCAATCAGGTGACAAACCCAGAGGGGAATAAAGTCTGGAGTATAAAAACAGATTAAAGAATAAAAGTGAAAATAATAATAAAAAAATGAAGTTTGATTAAGCATTTATTACCAAGCCTGAAGACTTAAATTCAGTCCCCGGGATAGACACTGTGGAAGGAAAACAGCTCTTGTAAGCTGTCCCCTCACCTCCACACAAATACCTTCAATAAATGTAATCATTTGTTTAGGAAAATGAAGGTTAGGCTGTAGTATCGCAGTAGGAGGTAAGCACTGTGGCTGTGGGAGCTGTATGATGACTTCTCAAGGTTCCATATCTGAATGCAAGAGGTGGGAAAGTCAAAAGAGACTTTACAGTTGTGATCTGGCTATAAATTAAGGTGTAGAGATAATGTACATTGTTTGGGGGGTCCTGATATGGTGATAGGAATCCTGATAAGGGAAAACGAGGTATATGAGAGGCAAAGAAGTTGACAAGGGGACAAGAATGAAGTGTGGAGTGAAGTGTCTGCTGTTTCTGAAGGACCCAAGAAATCCCAGAAGCTTCTGAAACCTGCCAAAATCAAGGGCATGGGTCTTTACCAGAGTCCTGGACGGAATTCTGACCTGCTAATACCCTGATTTCAGCCCTGTGTGATTTCACGTAGCCCTACATTAATTGTTGAGGGTTGGCCTATTGCTATGTATCAAGTGACTTCTCATATTTACAAGTTTTTGTTATGCAAACCTTGTTGCTGGATTTAAAATTATTGCTTAATAAAATTGGCTATGCCAGTTATTGGAGGGATTAGAGGTAGGTGGGCTTGGAGTGATCTGGTTGGAGAAGGAGAGACCAGGGGGAGAGAGAGAGAGAGAGGAAGAAGAATGGAGGAGAAGCCCCCATAGGTCAGGTGAGTCCTGAAACCCTGAGAGCTGGCCAATTGGAGTTCACAGATGAAACATAGTAAGTAATAACTCAGGGTTATTAATAGGAAAGTAGATTCATATCTGCCCAGCTCTTGTGCTGTTTAATGCTTGTTGCAAATATAAAGGTCTTTTATCTGGGAACTAAAGGATCAAAGGGGTGGGGTAGAAACCTGGAATTGTTATTAACAATTTCCACAATTCAGGTTGATTCAAGGTACTAGGTTTGTAGGACTTGGAAATGATAGTGGCCAAAATAGGCATCTGGTTCAGAGCTCTTATTTTCAAGGTTTCCTAGAGCAGGTTTGTATTCGCCTTAGAGAAAGGAATTCCATTCCCTAAACAATAACAAGTGGAATAAACCTACCAGAGAACAAATTAAAAACAGTTTTGATCAAAGATTTCATTGTAACAAATGGGGAGGGAAGGCATGATATTATTAATGAAACTGAAGTGATGCGTTATATAGTATGGAGTGAAAACCGTAATCCACTCCACTGTATGTGTAATAATTTTGATTCCTTGTGACTCAAAACAATATCACACAATGCACTAATGACTGGATATTTTCTTAAAAATTGTGCTCATGATAAATATTGGTAAGGGTTTTTTTCTAATTATAATGTTGAGTATTATAATACCCTTTGGGCCTGTGGAAGAATAAAATGGTCAGTTTGTAAGGCCATGTCTAGCTTCCTAGAAATTGTTCTATGATGCTATTTCTGAGAAGATACAAGCAGGCATCTACTTTCCAAACAGTGATCCCATGACAAACCAAAGAATAGATATAACCAAAGTCCATTTAATAACTTGGTCAACCAATACACTTATTGAGGTTATTTACAAAAATATGAGTGGAGGGTTACTTATTGGAACAGAAATGACTTAAAGACAGCTGCATCACCAAAGTCCACCTCAGCATGGGGTCACAATTCATAAAATTAGGGATCCTAGGCAGCTGTTTGGAAAGTGAACTTTCCAGGTAGCTCAGCTGGTCTTTGAGTCTTTTGGTCAGTTCTACCAGTCATTTGTGCTTCTTGTTGGTAGCTGAGTGCTCATCTGAGAGTGACTCTTAGCAGGCTTTATTGCTTATAGGAGGGAGTAACCCAGTGAGTCTGATTGGTTTTAGGAACTTCCAAAAACTATTTTGAGTTGTTGCTTCCTGTCTTAAGGAGTATCTCTGCCATATTTCATCTTCCCCTAGAACTTTCTGTTGTTTCACTTCCCTGAAAATTTCTAGCCTTAAAGTACATTCAAAGACACATCTGGACACATCATTAATTAAATTGGAAGACATAAGTACAGTTTTTCCTCTTGAGAATGTGTGTTTCCTCCTGAGGGATTTTGTAGTCATGGCACTGTGCAAAGCCAAAATGTGGAAAGCTGGGAAGAGCCAGAGAGGAAACATGATAGACACTTTTAGCACAAATGACAGCCTCTCGTGTTTTCTGGTTGATCAAGAAGCCTTTAAATTTAAAACTGTTTTGGAGTAATTGCATGCCCATAAAACAAGGGCTAACATGCAGACTGTGTCTGAAGAAAGGGACTTTTCCTCAGAGGCAAAGTTTTACAAGGTGAAAAAATGTGAGAAAATTTAAGATCCATGCTAGAAAGATGAAAAATAAAGAAGTGGCATGTAACTTGGGTACAATGTATGTACTTGATGATAGTAACTGTCTTAGGGTTTCACTGCTGTGAACAGACACCATGACCAAGGCAAATCTTATTAAAAAACAAAACAAAACATTGAATTGGGGCTGACTTACAGGCTCAGAGATTCAGTCCAGTATCAAGGTTGGAGCATGGCTCTGTTCAGGCAGGCATGGTGCAGGCAGAGCTGAGAATTCTACATCTTCATCTGAAGGCTCCTGGCAGAATACTGTCTTCTAGGCAGGTAGGATGAGAGTCTTATAGGCCACATCCACAGTGGTAAACCTATTCCCATACAGTCATACCTACTCCAACAGGGCCACACCTTCTAATTGTGCCACTCATTGGGTATATACAAACCATCACAGTAATTAAAGCAAAAATCAGCTGTATTGGGACACAGTCATACAACTTTTACTTGGCACAGGTGGGTAAGTTGCATTGTTTAGACTTGGCAAAACTGGACCACTATACTATGTAGATCAGGTTGGCCTTCGTATTAGGGTTCTCTAGCATCACAGAACTTATGGGTATTCTCTATATAGTTAGGGAATTGTTGATGACTTACAGTCTGTAGTCCAACTCCCCAGCAATTGTCAGCAGCAGCTGTGGATGTCCTTCTTTAAATGTCCTTAAAGTCTCCAGCAGATGGAGTGGCCCAGATTAAAGGCATGTGCCACCTTGACTTTAATCTCAGATGACCTTGAACTCAGAGATCTCCCTGTCTTAATCTTCTGGAATTCATAGCCACTATGCTTGCTTCAAGATCTCCATGCCAAGATCCAGGTCAGAAACTTGTATCTCTGAGCCTCCAGATTAGGATCATAGGTGAGTCTTACAATTCTGGATTGTAGTTCATTCCAGATGTAGTCGAGTTGACAACCAGGAATAGCCACTACAGCTTTAAATTCACAGAGATCCACACCTTCCTCTACATCTGAATGCTAAGATTAAGGACGTTTACTACCACATATATCCAGCTTTTTTTCTTTTTACTTTTAATGCTGACCATTCTTATGGAGTGGATGAAGTCTCTAAGCATGTTATTTTTAATTTTCTTAATGGCTAAGGATATTGAAAAAATAGTTCAAAATTCAGCAAGATTTAATTAAACTTTAGCACTATGGATAACCACTTTTTTGAATACTTTGAAAGTAGTCATAGAACTTGTGAAATTAAAAAATTGGTTTGGAAAGTTGGGATAGATCCTTTTCTAATGCTCCATTCCCTTTTCTCTATTAGCACAGTCTGCAGGCAACCGTCAAGTTACCAAATATGCTTCTAGCCTGCTGTCATACAAAGTCTCTTCTGGAGAGTGGCTAGTTTTAGCAGACTCAGACTGTACAGTGAGAAAGCCACAGAAACCTCTGTGTGAATATTATCTTAGGGCTTATTGGTGTGTTTTGCCAAATTTGCCAAGGCATTTGCAAATATCCAAGCTGTGCTTCCCACTCTCCAATGTGCAAGGGGATAATGAGATGCAGAAGAGTTAAATAGTAATGAATGCAAATCTCCGTGGTGGGTTGTTGTTACCTAGCAGGATGCAGAAAAGGACCAGTTGGGAAATTTTAATTCATTTTCAAAGCTGAAGTCCTTCCCAACTGGATGATATTGGGTTCTCAGTAGATCTCTAGAGAGGACAGTGGGACAGGGAAGGCAAACTTGGAGAGATTATGAACAGAGGCTCCAGCTGCTTCTCCATCGATTCCCTTCCTGCAACCCTAAGCATCTGCTCATTCCTCCTGGCTTCAGAGGTGGGGAAGCCAGTGTGACTTAGCAATGCCTTTAAATTCATCTTCACAGTTGAGGTCAAGGACTAAATGTATCGTCTACTTACCATTTTGTCCATGCTGAACTGTTTTGATGGTGTCCCAAAGCACCTCTTGCCTTAAGGACCATTGCATTGATATTAACTGTAGCATTATGTTTGGTGTCCTGTTCAAGGATAATGAGTTTGTTGTGGGACAGTAAGGTTGTCTTTTTTCTTCTACCCTATGTGATCCTTCAAGTCCTTACTCCTGATATCAACAGGGCTTCCTTCAATGTAGCAACATATAAGGGTGCTGGGTTAAAAAAGAGAAAGCTTTCATTATTTATCTATTTACTTTTTTTGGTAAACTCCACTGTAGAAAATCCAGCTGTAGAAAATCAAAAGATTAGAGAGAGAAATAGAGGCAAGGTCAATGATATTTAAAAATCTAATTAAGGAGGTAATGCCAGGAAGACATTGACAGAACTAACCATCTGGCAAGAGGGATTTACAAGCTGGCTTCATTGATTTTGTATGAATTGAGATAACTCAAAAGAATAGAGGCATGTGGATTTTATTTTAACTCTATTTTCTCCATTCTGTGTCTGATCAGTTGTTAGCATGATTCTGACCTTCTAGACCAGGTTCTGAATCCTCCATGGGTGTTTGGGAGACTGGGTAAAGCGCTGTACTACTGAGAGGGCAAAGTGTCTCATATCGGGGTCCAGCTGGGACAGTCACAGAGAGGTGATTTAAGAGTGTCAGAGAAAAGATCTTTTATCCCCGGCATGCTTGAAGAGCCATGAAGTGAATTCACAGCTTCTGTCCAGTTTTGTCATCTCTCTCAAGGCGGCCCTCAGGGCAGTCGTGGGAAATGGACTGAGAATGCTTCGGGAACAAAATTTATGAGTCCTCCAGAAGCCGTTTGCTACATTCCAGGGTGTACAATAGAAGTATAGCGATTTCTCTTTTTCTTATCATTCCTGTTGTCTTAGAGTATAAGCTGTTGAACTTTGATTAAAACAGCCCCCTTTCAGTTATCAGTTTATTTGTACTTTAGCCAAGACAGATGATTCTGTCAAGAGATACTATCATGTGGGGACAAAAAGAACTGTAATGGATCTGTGGCAATTTCAAGACAAAGAGGTCTGAAGTGGCCAGTGTGTCTCTGTTCGTGATTCAGGAGCAATGGTGGAAAGTTTGAAAACTGACAGATTTTTCTTACCCTTATCACTTGCACTAGCAGTAATGAGTCTTATTTTTTTTTTTAGACAGAACAATTATATTCACATTTATATAAAAGATATTTTCCTCAGAACTTTTATACAATTTTTACTAGTTATTTATATGGTAGACTTGTGACAGTTTTGAGGACCCTTTTTAATTCACAAGCTATCTAGTTTCGTTCTGCCTGGGGAAAACTCTGAAGGCCTGTGAGGATGGGGCTAGGAGCTACCCACTTGGTCTCTAAGGCTGGATCGACCTTGAACTGTGCACAATGCATTTTCATTCTGCTGTTTTAGCTACCCATATTTGTGGATAAGTGCTCCCAGCCCTGAACAATGTGACTGAAAATATTCTAGTAATGGCTTCTCATAGATAAGGCAACAAAGATATATCAAGGGAATCACAAACTTTGTTAAATATCCTCAGGGTAATGGAGATTGGAGATCTAGAATTTGAGTAGGAAGAACAATAACAATGAGGTATGTACTCTGTCTATCTATCTATCTATCTATCTATCTATCAATCATCTATTTAATATATACATATATATATATATAGTAATTATGTGTATATATAAATAACATCATGAGATCACTACTTTACTAATTAACAAAACATAGCTGCAGTAGTTTGGTAATGAATAAACTATATATAAAAATATAGTAGCATCAACAATAAAATAGGAGTGAGCTAAAGTATACAGTTGTCATATATATGGTTGAAATTAAGTTATAAATATAGAAACTCCAAACCAAAAAAGGAATTTTATCTGAAATTGCAGGATAATTAAGTAGACCAGCATTAGTTTTATATGACTGGCATTACCTGGAATTATATGGTTGTTATAACTTGTAAAGAATGCAAGAATTGCTTATTAAAATGTATTTATAAATGTTTACATTGGCAGAAAAGAAAGTATGGTAGACCAGAAACAATGATAAGGTGTGAACACAGTTAAGCAAATGACTGCTAGAGCTCAACTGTCTGAGGGCATTTATCATGGTAGGTGTCACACTTCTGTATGAAGCCACTTCATCCCCTATATGTGTACATGGATGACTTCCCTGCCTCCTTAGATAGAAGAGATTCTTTTGCCTGTTGATGTTGGAGTTCTGGGTTAAGTGTGGAAATCACATATCTCCAGAAAAAAATCTCTCCTATGAATTTGGGGACAGACATAAAATTCTCTGTGGGATCTAAGAAAAACACTAAAGTAAAAACCTAGAATATGCTCCTGGTGTGTGTGTGTGTGTGTGTGTGTGTGTGTGTGTGTGTATGTGTGTATGTGTGTGTGGTGTGTGTGTGTGTATTCATATACACTGAAATAATCAGAAATATTTGAAAAGAAATCCAAATAGAAATCTTAGAAATAGAAAAGTCTAGTAACTGAAGTGAAGAACCCTATATATCAAGCTGCAGAGTGGACTAGAGGATGTGGTGCAAATTTGGATGACATCTCTGAAGAAACTGCTCATGATGTAGACAGAAACAATCCCAGGGCATTTAACACAATCGGAGTCCCAGTGACAGTGTCTTCACTATCATTAAATTTAGACAAAAGATGGAGAGAGCTAGTATTGATGGTGCATACCCAGAGACTTAATTACTCTAGAGGCCAAGGGAGAAGGGTTACAAATTCAACAGTTATTTTGGTTACAAAGTGAATTCAAGGCTACTTAGACGACTTAGTGAGATGATGTCTTGAAGTGAAAAAGCAATAGCGGTCTGGAAATGTACGTCAATGATAGACACTTGCCCAATATATTGAAATCCCCTATATTATATAAATATTTTATATTAAAAATGAAAAAAATCCCCAATTAACAGCTCACCAGAGAAAATGGATCAGGGTTAAGGACCCCCAGAGAGCAAAAATATGAATAACAGAAATATGAAAAAATACTAGGAAATGTAAAACAAACTAATCAATATATATCTTTTAACTAGAAAAAGTAAACTTTAAGGTGCAAGCTATTACTTGAAATAAATTATCATATGCTATTACATGTTTTAGCTTTTCAGAAAACCACTATAATAATTTATGACTTAAATGTCAACACATTCAAACATATTCAACTAAAATGTGAGTTGAAATCAGCAAATCAACTACTACAATGAGAATATTCAATTTACTTCTCAAGCAGGCAAAAGTTAACAGCCAAGAAGGATACAGAAGATTTAAATATCCTGTCAATATCTTGATCTAATGACTATGCTTTGAGCCCTGTTCCAAATGACTCGGTGTATTTTAAATTGTCTGTCTCTCTGTCTTCTATCTTTACTCTCTCTCTCTCTCTCTATCTCTCTCTATATATATATCTATCTCTCTCTCTATAATCTATCTATCTATCTATCTATCTATCTATCTATCTATCTATCTGTCTATCTATCTATCTATCACTTTGTTTTCTTAGATCACGAAATACCCAAAAGGAGCACTTTGTAGACCATAAAGCATGCTTCAGCAACTTTTCAAGACAGTTTCTCTGACCTTATTTTAGAAAGGCTTAGAGGAGAATCCCCAGAGATGAAGCGAACGAGTGATTCTTTTCATATGATTGCTCCAATTGCTTAATAGTGGGCTCTATTCAGCAGAAAAGCATAGCCAATTTCTCTTTGAAGACAGCATGAAATGTTAGATTAAATTGAAGAATTTATTTATGGGAAAGTGGGAGATAATGGTTGATAGACCGCCCTGAGTTCCAGCTCTGCTGCTACTAATGTCTAGATTTCTTGTTGCAGGAGAGATGGCTATGTAATTCCACAGCCCATGTGCTGGCAAAACAAGCATGCATGCTTATGTGTCTATGCATGTGTATGACATTTATGTTGGTATATGCATAAGTTTTAATATTCTTAGCAGTTAAAAGCTAACAAGATAGAAGCTAGAAATAAGGTAACCAAATAAGATCTAAAACCTCAAAAAGAACATCAAGGAGGAGGGGCAGCAGCAGCAGCAGCAGCAGCTGGTCCAGCAGAAGGGCCATCAGCAGTGGAACCAAGATGACAGGGTCCAGGCCGGCCTTGCGCCCGCTACCACTGGCCTTTGCTGGCCAGCCAGGCTGCAAGCGGTGGCAGATTTACAGTGCCTTTCACCGCACAGAAGCCACATCAGAACTCTGCCTCCCACCAGTCAGTTACGAGAGTCTCTCCACCATCTTGGATCTTGGGCGCCAGAGAAATCAGACAGACTGAGGTACGCAAATATAACCGGAGGCCAACATCGCAGGGGTCTAAGCCCAATGGGCGTTGGCCTTGGGCTGTTCAGGGGGCCATTGGTGTGCCAACCCAGCCAGGAGGTTGTTTGCCAGGCCCTGAGCATGCACCTCCATTTTGACTACAGCACACCAGAGAGTTCTAGCAGGCAAAGTCATCTAAGAGTCATAGTCCGAGGCTAACATAGCAGGTGTCTAAGCCAGATAGGCCTTGGACTAACCCCAGGCCCTGGGCTGCTCGGTGGGCCATCTGTGTGCCAACCCGGCCAGGAGGCTGTTAGCCTAGCAGACTCTCCCGGCACTTTCAGGGAGCGCACACTGCCATCCTGGCCACCTGACAGACCCAATTAACAGTCATAGTCCGAGGGGAACATTGCTCAGGCCTTAGTCTGCCAGGCTTTTGCCTAGACTCAGGGCCTCAGCAGCTAGGCTAGCCTTCTGTGCACCAACCCGGTTGGGAGACAGGCTGCCCAGCAGAGTGACTAGCACTCAGAAAAGGTCCCGCTGCATAGACCATCAGCACTTCCTGAAGAAGCAAACAGGTACCACCTGGTTCACACAGACAATCTGGGGCAAGGCACGCTACAGCTGCAAGGGCACCCAAGAGGATGACAGCACATCAGCAATCTGTAACAGGGGAAACCCAGCCATCCAATGTTGCGGAAATAGCCCTAGAGCCTCACAGGAGGCACAAACACCAGCTAGAGACAAGACCAACTAATGCCAGAGATAACAAGATGGCAAAGGGCAAATGCAGGAACACTACTAACAGAAATCTAGGCAATATGGCAGCATCTGAACCAAACTCTCCAACATCAGCAAGTCCTGGTTACACAAACACACCAGAAAAACAAGATTTGGATTTAAAAATCACTGTTCTTTTTTTTTGTTTTTACTATGTCTTTTTTTTTTTTATTCGATATATTTTTTATTTACATTTCAAATGATTTCCCCTTTTCTAGTCCCCCACTCCCCGAAAGTCCCATAAGCCCCCTTCTCTCCCCCTGTCCTCCCACCCACCCCTTCCCACTTCCCCTTTCTGGTTTTGCCAAATACTGCTTCACTGAGTCTTTCCAGAACAAGGGGCCACTCCTCCTTTCTTCTTGTACCTCATTTGATGTGTGGATTATGTTTTGGGTATTCCAGTTTTCTAGGTTAATATCCACTTATTAGTGAGTACATACCATGATTCACCTTTTGAGTCTGGGTTACCGCACTTAATATGATGTTCTCTAGCTCCATCCATTTGCCTAAGAATTTCATGAATTCATTGTTTCTAATGGCTGAATAGTACTCCATTGTGTAGATATACCACATTTTTTGCATCCACTCTTCTGTTGAGGGACACCTGGGTTCTTTCCAGCATCTGGCAATTATAAATAGGGCTGCTATGAAAATAGTAGAGCATGTATCCTTATTACATGGTGAGGAATCCTCTGGGTATATGCCCAGGAGTGGTATAGCAGGATCTTCTGGAAGTGAGGTGCCCAGTTTTCGGAGGAATCACCAGACTGATTTCCAGAGTGGTTGTACCAATTTGCAACCCCACCAGCAGTGGAGGAGTGTTCCTCTTTCTCCACATCCTCACCAACACCTGCTGTCTCCTGAATTTTTAATCTTAGCCATTCTTACTGGTGTAAGGTGAAATCTCAGGGTTGTTTTGATTTGCATTTCCCTGACTAATGAAGTTGAGCATTTTTTAAGATGCTTCTCTGCCATCCGAAGTTCTTCAGGTGAGAATTCTTTGTTTAACTCTGTACCCCATTTTTTAATAGGGTTGTTTGGTTTTTTTGGAGTCTAACTTCTTGAGTTCTTTATATATATTGGATATTAGCCTTCTATCTGATGTAGGATTGGTGAAGATCTTTTCCCAATTTGTTGGTTGCCAATTTGTCCTCTTGATGGTGTCCTTTGCCTTACAGAAACTTTGTAATTTTATGAGGTCCCATTTGTCAATTTTTGATCTTAGAGCATACGCTATTGGTGTTCTGTTCAGAAACTTTCTCCCTGTACCGATGTCCTCAAGGGACTTCCCCAGTTTCTTTTCTATTAGCTTCAGAGTGTCTGGCTTTATGTGGAGGTCCTTGATCCATTTGGAGTTGAGCTTAGTACAAGGAGACAAGGATTGATCAATTCGCATTCTTCTGCATGCTGACCTCCAGTTGAACCAGCACCATTTGTTGAAAAGGCTATCTTTTTTCCATTGGATGTTTTCAGCCACCTTGTCGAGGATCAAGTGGCCATAGGTGTGTGGGTTCATTTCTGGATCTTCAATCCTGTTTCATTGATCTGCCTGCCTGTCACTGTATGAATACCATGCAGTTTTTAACACTATTGCTCTGTAGTATTGCTTGAGGTCAGGGATACTTATTCCCCCAGAATTTCTTTTGTTGCTGAGAATAGTTTTAGCTATCCTGGGTTTTCTGTTATTCCAGATGAATTTGATAATTGCTCTTTCTAACTCTGTGAAGAATTGAGTTGGGATTTTGATGGGTATTGCATTGAATCTGTATATTGCTTTTGGCAAAATGGCCATTTTAACTATATTGATTCTACCGATCCATGAGCATGGGAGATTTTCCCATTTTTTGAGGATTTCTTCCATTTCCTTCTTCAGAGTCTTGAAGTTCTTGTCATACAGATCTTTCACATGTTTGGTAAGAGTCACCCCAAGATACT
Organism: Apodemus sylvaticus; assembly: GCF_947179515.1. Taxonomy (NCBI): domain Eukaryota; kingdom Metazoa; phylum Chordata; class Mammalia; order Rodentia; family Muridae; genus Apodemus; species Apodemus sylvaticus. The sequence continues at coordinate 54,314,369 of NC_067487.1, forward strand.
TTATACTGTTTGTGGCTATTGTGAAGGGGGTCATTTCCCTAATTTCTTTCTCAGTCTGCTTATCTTTTGAGTATAGGAAGGCCACTGATTTGCTTGAGTTGATTTTATAATCTGCCACTTTGCTGAAGTTGTTTATCAGCTGTAGGAGTTCTCTAGTGGAGATTTTTGGGTCACTTAGGTAGACTATCATGTCATCTGCAAATAATGATAGTTTGACTTCTTCCTTTCCAATTTGTATCCCTTTGACCTCCTTATGTTGTCGAATTGCCCGAGCTAGTACCTCAAGTACAATATTGAAAAGATAAGGAGAAAGGGGGCAGCCCTGTCTAGTCCCTGATTTTGGTGGGATTGCTTCAAGTTTCTCTCCATTTAGTTTGATGCTGGCTACCGGTTTGCTGTATATTGCTTTTACTATGTTTACGTATGGGCCTTGAATTCCTGTTCTTTCCAAGACTTTAAGTATGAAAGGATGCTGAATTTTGTCAAATGCTTTTTCAGCATCCAATGAAATGACCATGTGGTTTCCTTCTTTATGTAGTGGATTGCATTGATGGATTTCCGTATATTGAACCAACCCTGCATTCCTGGGATAAAGCCTACTTGATCATAGTGGTTGATTGTTTTGGAAGAAGACCTTAAACAATGGAAAAACCTCCCATGCTCATGGATCGGCAGGATTAATATAGTTAAAATAGCCATTTTGCCAAAAGCAATATACAGATTCAATGCAATACCCATCAAAATTCCAACTCAATTCTTCATAGAGTTAGAAAGAGCAATTATCAAATTCATCTGGAATAACAAAAAACCCAGGATAGCTAAAACTATTCTCAACAACAAAAGAAATTCTGGGGGAATCAGTATCCCTGACCTCAAGCAATACTACAGAGCAATAGTGTTAAAAACTGCATGGTATTGGTACAGTGACAGGCAGGCGGATCAATGGAACAGGATTGAAGATCCAGAAATGAACCCACACACCTATTGCCACTTGATCCTTGACAAAGGGGCTGAACACATCCAATGGAAAAAAGATAGCCTTTTCAATAAATGGTGCTGGTTCAACTGGAGGTCAGCATGCAGAAGAATGGGAATTGATCCATCCTTGTCTCCTTGTACTAAGCTCAACTTCAAATGGATCAAGGACCTCCACATAAAGCCAGACACTCTGAAGCTAATAGAAAAGAAACTGGGGAAGACCCTTGAGGACATCGGTACAGGGGAAAGTTCCTGAACAGAACACCAATAGCGTATGCTCTAAGATCAAGAATTGACAAATAGGACCTCATAAAATTACAAAGTTTCTGTAAAGCAAAGGACACCATCAAAAGGACAAATCGGCAACCAACAAATTGGGAAAAGATCTTCACTAACCCTTTATCGGATAGAGGGCTAATATCCAATATATTCAAAGAAATCAAAAAGTTAGACCCCAGAAAACCAAATAACCCTATTAAAATGGGGTACAGAGTTAAACAAAGAATTCTTACCTGAAGAACATCGGATGGCGGAGAAACATCTTAAAAAATGCTCAAATTCATTAGTCATTAGGGAAATGCAAATCAAAACAACCCTGAGATTTTACCTTATATTAGTCAGAATGGCTAAGATTAAAAACTCAGGAGACAGCAGGTGTTGGTGAGGATGTGGAGAAAGAGGAACACTCCTCCACTGCTGGTGGGGTTGCAAATTGATACAACCACTCTGGAAATCAGTCTGGCGGTTCCTCAGAAAACTGGGCATGTCACTTCTGAAAGATCCTGCTATACCTCTCCAGGGCATATACCCAGAGGATTCCCCAGCATGTAATAAGGATACATGGGCCACTATGTTCATAGCAGCCCTATGTATAATAGCCAGAAGCTGGAAAGAACCCAGGTATCCCTTAGCAGAAGAATGCATGCAAAAAAATGTGATATATATACACAATTGAGTACTATTCAGCCATTAGAAACAATGAATTCATGAAATTCCTAGGCAAATGGATGGAGCTGGAGAACATCATACTAAGTGAGGTAACCCGGATCAATCATGGTATGTACTCACTAATAAGTGGATATTAGCCTGGAAAACTGGAATACCCAAAACATAATCCACATATCAAATGAGGTACAAGAAGAACGGAGGAGTGGCCCCTGGTTCTGGAAAGACTCAGTGTAGCAGTATAAAGCAAAACCAGGACAGGGACGTGGGAAGGGGTGGGTGGCACAACAGCGGGAGGGAAGGGGGCTTATGTGACTTTCAGTGAGTGGGGGGGCCAGAATTGGAGAAATCATTTGAAATGTAAATAAAAAATATATCGAATAAAAAACAATACAATAAAATAAAAAAAGAGCATCAAGGAGACCTGAGTGTAATTCTTAAACTGATAACAATAAATTCTGAATTTCAGCCAAAAAAAGAGAAAAAAAAAAAAGATCTAAAACCTCTTAAGATATACCAAAACAAATTATCTTTGAATTAACATATATTATCTGTCATTTTAAGCAAGCTGATTTTCTTTAGCCTTTTTGTCTTGAGTATTTTAAAGCTAATTACATTGTTTAAATGGATTTTAATTTAATTCATTAAATAAGGGATTTTTCCTTTTCATTTTCTTCTTTTCTTCTTTCCTTCCTCTCTCTCCTTCTTCCCTCCCTCCCCTCTTTTTTTCTTCTCCTTTCTTTTTTTTCTCACTCTGCATGGAACATTTTTGCCTTTGCAGTGGTTGCTCTGCTGCTCAGCTCTGAGTTCTTCCTAGTCTTGCTGTCTCTGGTGTTAGCTGTTCTAGGCTTTATCTACTTATGAAGAGATGAGTTGCTCTTGCTAACTTTATACATTATATAGAGATTCCTTTCCATGTCTGGGGAGCTAACCCAAGCCCTTGCTCTTCTTAGGTAATTGCTTTATCATGATTTAGCCCTAGATAGAGATTTTCAAAAATTGCTGCAGAGCTTCATGAATATATATACTAATTGCTGAAATTTGTGTATCTTAAGTTAATTACTTTAATCCTTTATTCTCTAGCTTCAGCCAAAAATGGGATTTATTTTTGAAACAAATTGTACTTTAATATTACATGCATGCTTATTTTTTTCATTATAAGAGTTTAATTTATACTGATTATTATTACATCAGAAATCAGACAACACATAATGATATATCCCCAGTATAATTGTAGACCCGAAGGCTCTTGAAAAGAATGGCAAATAGAGAATGAGAGAATTTAAAATATAGTTTTAAGAAAGCACTAAAGAAACTTCAGCTCTCTCTATTTCAGTGTCCAGCATTATTCTACCTTGTGTGAAGACTTAATAGGACAGATAAGTCATAATCTTTGTGGTTAAGTAAGAAACAAGCAAGTGTAAAATTGGAGTTCATAAGAATTTCATGATTCAATGTAGGAGCAGTTTCTGTGGTTTGAGAAGTTAGGGAATTACAAGATAAGGAGATTATATCATAGACCATCAGGTTCTCCTAATGCAGAGACCCTTTAATACATTTTCTCTTGTAGTGACCCCAACTGCAAAATTATTTTCGTTTCTACTTCAGAAGTATAATTTTGCTACTATTATGAATCATGTTGTAACTATCTGATATGCAGGACAACCTTGTGAAAGGTTGCTTGAGCTTCAAAGGGGGAGCGATACACACATTGAGACCCACTGCCAAGAACAGAGACTTGAGAGAAGAAGGCCTGGGTAGAGAATACAGTGAGAGAAAATACAAGACAGAATCTGTAAATTCACTTAACCTTATAGAGTTTCTGTTAAAGCACCTCAGTGTTATAGTAAAGGCTGCTTGCTTTTAAATACACTTGCATGTATACAAGATATGTTGATTTTGCACGGCACACCATTTCCAAGGCTATTATGAGAATTTTTATTTTGATCATTTCACTTCTCTTTTCCAATATGGTGTCAACAGGATAGATGTTGTCTTATTAATCTGGTAGGTCTTGGAAAGCCATAGTTTTTTTGAAACTTTTTTTTTTTGACAAATAAGTTGGAAGTGGCTATTGGATGATCTCCCATCATACTTTGGAGACTCAGTAACTGGAGGGCAAGTCAAAGATGAAAGAGAAACTTGATGTATGAAATGTCACTCTATTGATTGGTACGCATTACTGGTCTTCTGAAAGACCCAGTGTCTGTCTGAGTCAGGATTGATTCATCGTGGAGGACAAGTTTCTGTCTGAGAACCACCTCACAGAACACAAATATAATTTTTTTAATACAAAGAATTTATAGCGGTAAATCATGTGAGTATTTATAATGGATTTTTCTTTTTTTTATTCTATATATTCTTAATTTACATTTCAAATGAGTTCCCATTTCCTGGATTTCCCCTCCCTGAAAGGCCCATAAGCCCTCTCGCCTCCCCCTGTTCCCCCATCCACCCCTTCCCACTTCCATGTCCTGGTATTCCCCTACACTGCTGCACTGAGCCTTTCCAGAACCAGGGGCCACTCCTTCCTTCTTCTTGGACATCATTTGATATGTGGATTGTGTCTTGGGTATTCCAAGATTCGAGGCTAATATGCACTTATCAGTGAATGCATATCCTGAGTGCACGTAATAATGGATTTTTCTTTTTGAGACAGGATCACTAGGTAGCCCAGGCTGGCCTTGTATATATTTCTGTGTTAGTGTTGTATAAAGTGGAATAGGCTTCTCAATTCAGTTTCTGACCCAAACTGTCCCAGTGACCTCTAAATGTGTCCAGAGATTTATTGCAAATTCGCTTGTAGTCTGAACTTTTAAAAATATTCCTTAAATATTCAAGAGCACTGCAAATGCTTTTGCTATTAGATAGAAAGTACAGTATAAACTTCTTACTTATTCTTCTACATATCACTCTCTGTTAAAACACAAACTGGAGACAAGAAAATCAACTACAAATTGTGGCTATACAAATTCAGGGTTGAACACTGTTTTTCTGCCAATTTGGCTTTTATATAGATCTATTTTATTTTACCGAATCTTCTGAAGTTTTACATGTTTTTACTTTTATTTTCTTATCGCTTGGCTTTCTTTGTAGTTTCCTTTTTTTATGTGATACCTTTTTTTTAAATTTTTTTTATTCGATATAATTTATTTACATTTCAAATGATTTCCCCTTTTCTAGCCCCCCACTCCCCGAAAGTCCTGTAAGCCCCCTTCTCTTCCCCTGTCCTCCCACCTGCAGTTGGCCTTTCAAATTTGTTGTTATGGGTGATTATTGGCACTCACAATCCTCTCTTTGCATGAAGCCAGCATTTTATAACAGTTTGGTGTTCATGGTACCCGAGGTGGTGAGGCAAGACTGCTATGCATATTATTTGGTACTTGCATTAAGTCTCTCTATAATATTATCCTAATTTAATAATTAAAAAGTGGATACTATGAAGTTTAATGATCTGATTTCCTACACAAAGAGAAACAGTGATTGACAGAGCTGAGGTTTCTGAGGTGTCCTCCTGCACTGAGCCCTGTTGTCTTCCAGATTAAAAATACTTTCCCTTTTCTCTATGTTCCATCATGATTTTCTTTAATCAACATTACATATCAAATTGCATGTTTCCTCTATACAGGAATTTTATCTTTAAGACCTGTTAATATTTATGTCTTATAGTAACACTTAGGGGAACGCTTAAGCACAACTTGACATTTTTTTTGGTTAAATTATCATTTATTTTATTTATTCATTAAACTTATTTTGTTGTTTTGGGGCTACTTCTTTAGTTTTTTAATTTTTTGACCTTTAAATAATATCTATGCAGTTGTATCCTTTTAAAAATGTTTGAATAATTGAATTGTAAGAGAGTTAAATGGACTCTCTATGTTTCCCTTTTCTTTCAGGTTATGAGTATTTTCTCTTGTTATTTAAGAGTGTAGGGTTTGTCTGCATCCTGTCCTTTCTTGATATCCTTTCCATAGCCTTACCCTAAATAGTTCCGACTTGATAGGGTTAGGTCCCATATATGCCTTTTTCTGAGCCTTTCCGCTGATTTTTGTGAGTGTGTTGAGTAGATCTAACACTTTTATTAGAGGTTTGATATTATATAATTAATTTAACTCTACTCCTTCAAGCAGGCTTCACCTCTTTTCCTTTTCATTTAAAAGCTGTCATTATACAACGATCATTTTTCCTGTATACAAACACAAAATAACAAAAAAAATATTCTTGGCAAAGTTTACACATTTGTCTCAACACATTGCAAATATTCATTATGTCTCCAAATTTTCATTAAAATAATTAAAATTCTTCCTCTGCCTAGTGATTTTTGTCTTCTCTCCTCCTTGCTGTGGTTACTTCCTCAGTGTGTGGTATTAGGAATCCAGATAACCCTTCACAGAGTCTTCCTTCAGTTCTTTCATTTCCAGATAGATGAGAAAACAGAGGTTTGCGTTATATTGTGGCTTCATTCATTCATTTTGGAGATAATTGCTTCTCTATTTAGAATTTCATTATTGTAGTAAAGAAACTTTTATTTAATGAATATTTATAGAGGACCACCTCTGTGTCCCTTGCTGACCCAGAAGAAGTGGCAGTGAATTGGAAAGTCTCAATTCTTGATCTTGTACAAATGCTTCTCAATGTTTGTTATGACTGCATCTAGATAAAGCCAGTTTTAGTTGAAAATATCTCGTCTAAAATGTATTCACTCTCTTGTACACCAAACACTACATCTTAGCAAGATAGCATCTTGCAGAAGACTCCTTGTTGGCTGTAGAGACCTCCTTGTTGGTTGGTGCTTGCTGCTGCCCAATATTGTGAGCAAGTCAGTAAAAGAAATTAAGAATTAAAATCTGGAGTGTGGTTTTGAATGCCTATCTCATGGGTGTGTTCCAATTCAAACCATTGTAAATGGGGGGCATCTGTAAAAGCTTTGAGAAATTATATAGCAATTATATAACAATCTATATAATTACTAGTAGTGATACAGGATGGTTGCATTCTGGTGAACTAGAAGGAATGGTAGGAAGGAATTGGCCATGGAAGTGGCCAGATCATGTGGTGGCCCTTCAGGCCCTGTCAGGGAAACTGAGAACAATCAAGAGCAAATGAAAGCTCTGAACAAATATTAACCAGCTGAATGCCATATTGATATTTGTGGGATTTTAAAATGCATTTCTAGCTTTCACAGCAAACAACAGATTTTTAAAGGCAGTGGATATCAGAATCACATTAGATTGCTCACTCAGACATGAAATATGCATGATTGTGCCTTGGACCAGGTTTGCTGCAGCGAAGATGGAACAAACAGGACAGATTAAGAAATGGGATGATAGCATGGAATTATGCCAAGGGATGGGTGGCTGATTCACTGTGGTGGTGAGAAAGGATTCATTTCCTTGTCTGCTGCAATAGCTGATAATTCCCTGGGAGCGGTTCTGTAACTGTCATATTTGAGTTCTTAGGAGAGTACACCATGAGCTGCACATCCAGGCAGTGAAGAATGTGTCCCTGTCTTCATGCCAGCATCTAGTTAATGAAGTTAATGATAGATTCTAAGTTTTTATCTCTTTCTTTCTCTAAGTCATTTCTCTACTTCTGTCTCTGTCTATCTTTCTGTTTCTGTTTCTGTTTCTGTTTGTGTCTGTCTGTCTGTCTGTCTGTCTGTCTTTCTGTCTGTCTGTCTGTCTGTCTGTCTGTCTCTCTCTCTCTCTCTCTCTGTAAGTACACATGGCTCTGCATATCCTTCAGACATGTCTAGAGAGGCCAGAGGTGAATGTTGGAATGTTTCCTTGGCTGTTCCCCATCTTCTTCACGTTTATTTGTTGAGACAGGGTCTCATACTGAACTTTAGATTTACCTCTTCAGCTGTCCTGGGTTGGTCAGCCAACTCCAGGGATTTGCTTGTCTCTGCCCTCCAAGTGCTGAAGTTGTAAGATGTGTTTTACCATACCTTGTTCTTACGTGAGTCCTGGGGATTTGAACTCAATTCCTCCTGCTTGGACAATGAGCATTTTATGCACTGAATCTTCTTAGCCAATTCCAATTCATGTCATTGCTTTTATATTAATTTTAATATTTATAAGATTCAGAAAATTTCTACTATTTACTTTATGCAATGAGGTGAGATGTTGCAAAATAAAGCACTTTGAAAAGTGATTAGCACATCTGGTGTCAGTGTTGGTCTCATTTATTGTCACTGAGTTAATGGAGGAAGGGAACATGCTGGGGAGCTTGCTCCCACATTTTCTTGGCAATCACAGTTTTTATAGTAATTACTTTCTCCAGAGTAAATTGATTCTATTCATTTAAAAACTTGTTTTTAGTTTTTCATTATTTTTGTGTGTGTGTGCATGCATGTATGTGTGTGTGCGTGTGTGTGCATGTATGTGTGCGTGTTTGTGTGTAGAGTACCCAATAGTTTTCTTTATAAAAACATTTCTTTGTTACTACTACTAGTTCTTTTTTTTTTTATTATTCGATATAATTTATTTACATTTCAAATGATTTCCCCTCTTCTAGCCCCCCCACTCCCCGAAAGTCCCGCAAGCCCCCTTCTCTTCCCCTGTCCTCCCACTCACCCCTTCCCACTTCCCCGTTCTGGTTTTGCTGAATACTGTTTCACTGAGTCTTTCCAGAACCAGGGGCCACTCCTCCTTTCTTCTTGTACCTCATTTGATGTGTGGATTATGTTTTGGGTATTCCAGTTTTCTAGGTTAATATCCACTTATTAGTGAGTGCATACCATGATTCACCTTTTGAGTCTGGGTTACCTCACTTAGTATGATATTCTCTAGCTCCATCCATTTGCCTAAGAATTTCATGAATTCATTGTTTCTAATGGCTGAATAGTACTCCATTGTGTAGATATACCACATTTTTTGCATCCACTCTTCTGTTGAGGGATACCTGGGTTCTTTCCAGCATCTGGCAATTACAAATAGGGCTGCTATGAACATAGTAGAACATGTATCCTTATTACATGGTGGGGAGTCTTCTGGGTATATGCCCAGGAGTGGTATAGCAGGATCTTCTGGAAGTAAGGTGCCCAGTTTTCGGAGGAACCGCCAGACTGCTTTCCAGAGTGGTTGTACCAATTTGCAACCCCACCAGCAGTGGAGGAGTGTTCCTCTTTCTCCACACCCTCTCCAACACCTGCTGTCTCCTGAAATTTTAATCTTAGCCATTCTGACTGGTGTAAGATGAAATCTTAGGGTTGTTTTGATTTGCATTTCCCTAATGACTAATGAAGTTGAGCATTTTTTAAGATGCTTCTCCGCCATCCGAAGTTCTTCAGGTGAGAATTCTTTGTTTAACTCTGTACCCCATTTTTTAATAGGGTTGTTTGGTTTTCTGGAGTCTAACTTCTTGAGTTCTTTATATATATTGGATATTAGCCCTCTATCTGATGTAGGATTGGTGAAGATCTTTTCCCAATTTGTTGGTTGCCGATTTGTCCTCTTGATGGTGTCCTTTGCCTTACAGAAACTTTGTAATTTTATGAGGTCCCATTTGTCAATTCTTGCTCTTAGAGCATACGCTATTGGTGTTCTGTTCAGAAACTTTCCCCTGTACCGATGTCCTCAAGGGTCTTCCCCAGTTTTTTTTCTATTAGCTTCAGAGTGTCTGGCTTTATGTGGAGGTCCTTGATCCATTTGGATTTGAGCTTAGTACAAGGAGACAAGGATGGATCAATTCGCATTCTTCTGCATGCTGACCTCCAGTTGAACCAGCACCATTTGTTGAAAAGGCTATCTTTTTTCCATTGGATGTTTTCAGCCTCTTTGTCGAGGATCAAGTGGCCATAGGTGTGTGGGTTCATTTCTGGATCTTCAATCCTGTTCCATTGATCCTCCTGCCTGTCACTGTACCAATACCATGCAGTTTTTAACACTATTGCTCTGTAGTATTGCTTGAGGTCAGGGATACTGATTCCCCCAGATTTCCTTTTGTTGCTGAGAATAGTTTTAGCTATCCTGGGTTTTTTGTTGTTCCAGATGAATTTGATAATTGCTCTTTCTAACTCTGTGAAGAATTGAGTTGGGATTTTGATGGGTATTGCATTGAATCTGTATAGTGCTTTAGGCAAAATGGCCATTTTAACTATATTGATTCTACCGATCCATGAGCATGGGAGGTTTTCCCATTTTTTGAGGTCTTCTTCCATTTCCTTCTTCAGAGTCTTGAAGTTCTTGTCATACAGATCTTTCACATGTTTGGTAAGAGTCACCCCAAGATACTTTATACTTTTTGTGGCTATTGTGAAGGGGGTCATTTCCCTAATTTCTTTCTCAGCCTGCTTATCCTTTGAGTATAGGAAGGCCACTGATTTGCTTGAGTTGACTTTATAACCTGCCACTTTGCTGAAGTTGTTTATCAGCTGTAGGAGCTCTCTAGTGGAGTTCTTTGGGTCACTTAGGTAGACGATCATGTCGTCTGCAAATAATGATAGTTTGACTTCTTCCTTTCCAATTTGTATCCCTTTGACCTCCTTATGTTGTCGAATTGCCCGAGCTAGTACCTCAAGTACAATATTGAAAAGATAAGGAGAAAGGGGGCAGCCTTGTCTGGTCCCTGATTTCAGTGGGATTGCTTCAAGTTTCTCTCCATTTAGTTTGATGCTGGCTACCGGTTTGCTGTATATTGCTTTTACTATGTTTAGGTATGGGCCTTGAATTCCTGTTCTCTCCAAGACTTTAAGCATGAAGGGATGCTGAATTTTGTCAAATGCTTTTTCAGCATCCAATGAAATGACCATGTGGTTTTGTTCTTTGAGTTTGTTTATGTAGTGGATTGTATTGATGGATTTCCGTATATTGAACCAACCCTGCATTCCCGGGATAAAGCCTACTTGATCATGGTGGATGATCGTTTTGATGTGTTCTTGGATTCGGTTGGCAAGAATTTTATTGAGTATTTTTGCATCGATGTTCATAAGGGAAATTGGTCTGAAGTTCTCTTTCATTGTTGGATCTTTGTATGGCTTTGGTATCAGCGTAATTGTGGCTTCGTAGAAGGAATTGGGTAGTGTTCCTTCTGTTTCTATTTTGTGGAATAGTTTGAAGAGTATTGGTGTTAACTCTTCTTTGAAGGTCTGGTAGAATTCTGCACTGAAGCCATCTGGTCCTGTGCTTTTTTTGGTTGGAAAACTTTCTATGACTCCTTCTATTTCTTTGGGCATTATGGGACTGTTTGGATGGTCTAGTTGGTCCTGATTTAATTTTGGTATTTGGTATCTGTCAAGGAAATTGTCCATTTCCTCCAGATTCTCCAGTTGTGTTGAGTATAGGCTCTTGTAGTAGGATCTGATGATTTTTTGGATTTCCTCAGTTTCCGTTGTTATATCTCCCTTTTCATTTCTAAGTTTGTTAATTTGGATACTTTCTCTGTGCCCTTTGGTCATTCTGGCTAAGGGTTTATCTATCTTGTTGATTTTCTCAAAGAACCAGCTCCTGGTATTGTTGATTTTTTGTATGGTTCTCTTTGTTTCTACTTGATTGATTTCGGCCCTGAGTTTGATGATTTCCTGCCTTCTACTCCTCCTGGGCGAAATAGCTTCTTTTTGTTCCAGGGCTTTCAGGTGTGTCATTAAGCTGGTAATGTATGCTCTCTCCATTTTCTTTTTGGAGGCACTCAGGGCTATGAGTTTTCCTCTTAGCACTGCTTTCATTGTGTCCCATAGATTTGGGTATGTTGTGTTTTCATTTTCATTGTGTTCTAAAAAGTCTTTAATTTCTTTCTTTATTTCTTCCTTGACCAAGGTATCATTGAGTAGAGTATTGTTCAGTTTCCACGTGTATGTGGGCTTTCTGTTGTTTCTGTTGCTATTGAAGACCACTTTTACTCCATAGTGATCAGATAGGAGGCATGGGATTAGTTCGATCTTCTTATATTTGTTGAGGTCTGTCTTGTGACCAATTATATGGTCGATTTTGGAGAAGGTACCATGAGGTGCTGAGAAAAAGGTATATTCTTTTGTTTTAGGATAGAATGTTCTATATATATCTGTTAAATCTAATTGGTCCAAAGCTTCAATTAGTTTCATTGTGTCCCTGTTTAGTTTCTGTTTTCCTGATCGGTCCATTGAGGAAAGTGCAGTGTTGAAGTCACCCACAATTATTGTGTTAGGTGCAATGTGTGCTTTTAGTTTTAATAAAGTTTCTTTTACGAAAGAGGGTGCCCTTGCATTTGGGGCATAGATGTTCAGGATTGACAGTTCTTCTTTTTGTATTTTTCCTTTGACCAGCAAGAAGTGTCCCTCAGGGTCTCTTTTGATGACTTTGTGTTGAAAGTCAATTTTATCTGATATTAAAATGGCTACTCCAGCTTGTTTCCTGAGACCATTTGCTTGTAAAATTGTCTTCCAGCCTTTTACTCTAAGTTAGTGTTTGTCTTTGACCCTGAGGTGTGTTTCCTGTAAGCAGCAAAATGTAGGGTCCTGTTTATGTATCCATTCAGTTAGTCTGTGTCTTTTTATTGGGGCATTAAGTACATTGATGTTAAGAGATATTAAGGAATAGTGATCGTTACTTCCTATCATTTTTGACGTTATTTTTTAAATTTGAATGCTTAACTTCTTTTGGGTTTGATGGAAGGTTACTATCTTGCTTTTTCCAGGGTGAAGTTTCCCTCCTTGTATTGGTGTTGTCCTCCTATTATCCTTTTTAGGGCCGGGTTTGTGGATAGATATTGGGTAAACTTGGTTTTGTCATGAAATATCTTAGTTTCTCCATCTATGGTGATTGAGAGTTTTGCTGGATATAGTAGTTTTGGTTGGCATTTGTGTTCTCTTAGAGTCTGCATGAGATCTGCCCAGGACCTTCTAGCCTTCATAGTCTCAGGTGAAAAGTCTGCTGTGATTCTGATAGGTCTTCCTTTATATGTTACTTGGCCTTTTTCTCTTACTGCCTTTAGTATTCTTTCTTTGTTTAGAACATTTGGTGTTTTGATTATTATGTGACGGGAAGTATTTCTGTTCTGGTCCAGTCTGTTTGGAGTTCTGTAGGCTTCTTGTATATTCATGGGCATCTCTCTCTTTAGGTTAGGGAAGTTTTCTTCCATAATTTTATTGAAGATGTTTGCTGGCCCTTTAAGTTGTAAATCTTCACTCTCATCTATGCCTATAATCCTTAGGTTTGGTCTTCTCATTGTGTCCTGGATTTCCTGGATATTTTGGGTTACAAGCTTTTTGCATTTTGCATTTTCTTTAACTGTTGAGTCCATGGTTTCTATGGAATCTTCAGCATCTGAGATTCTTTCTTCTATCTCTTGTATTCTGTTGTTGATATTTGCATCTCTGTCCCCTGATTTCTTCCCAAGGCTTTCTATCTCCAAAGTTGTCTCCCTTTGAGTTTTCTTAGTTGTTTCTACTTCTGATTTTAGATCCTGGATGGTTTTGCTTAGCTCCTTCACTTGCATGTTTGTGTTTTCCTGTAATTCTTTAAGAAATTTTTGTGTTTCCTCTTTCATGAGCTCAGCCTGTTGACCAAAGTTCTCCTGTATTTCTTTAAGAGATTTTTGTGTTTCGTCTTTCATGACCTCAGCCTGTTGAGCAAAGTTCTCCTGTATTTCTTTAAGTGTTTTTTGCATTTCCTCCTTGTTGGCTTTTGTATTCTCCTGGATTTCTTTCAATGATTTTTGTGTTTCCCTTGCAAGGGCTTCTAACTTTTGATCCATTTTCTCCTGAATTTCTTTATGTATGACCTTCATGTGTTCCTGTACCAGCATCATGACCAGTGATTTTAAATCCAAATCTTGTTTTACTGGTGTGATGGGGTATCCAGGACATGTTGGTAGAGGAGAATTGGGTTCAGATGTTGCCATATTGCCTTGATTTCTGTTAGTGACGTTCCTGCGTTTGCCTTTTGCCATCTAGATCTCACTGGTGTTAGTTTATCTTGTCAGTGCTGGACTCACCAGTGCAAGCTGCCCCTTCCCAGTTGGCCTCTGGTGCACAGCTTACCTCCTGCACTGCTTGTAGACAGTGTGCTGCTGCCCAGGCTGTTCAGATCCCAAAGCAGGCACCCGAAGGCTCCCGCTGGGGCCCGCTGGATTCACTGGAGCACACTGACTTCTCCCAGCTGGCCGCCCGGAAGCCCAGCTAGCCACTTGCAGGACTTGGAGATGTAATGCTGCCGCCCAGACTGATCTGGATCCGGAAGCGGAGAGAGTAGAGCTAAGGGCTTCTGCCTGAGGCCTTGCCCCAGATTGTGTCTGTGGAGCAGATGGAGCCCGTGTGCACTCCCAGGGAGTGCCGACGGTGTATGCTACTGTGACCTCCCCTGTGTTCTGCTCACTCCGCTGGGCAGCCGATCTGCCAACCGGGCTGTCGCACACAAGGTTAGCCTGGCCGCCCAGTCCCTGAGTCCAGGCAAAAGCCTGGGAGGTCAAGGTCCGAGCAAAGTTCCCCTAGGGCTATGACTGTTAATTGGGTTTGCCAGGTGACTAGGATGGCGGGCGTGCGTGCCCGTGCTCCCTGAAAGCGCCGGGAGAGTCTGCTTTGCTAACAATCACCTGGGCGGGTTGACTCACAGATGGCCCACCAAGCCGCCCAGTACTTGAGGTACTAGCTCGGGCAATTCGACAACATAAGGAGGTCAAAGGGATACAAATTGGAAAGGAAGAAGTCAAACTATCATTATTTGCAGACGACATGATCGTCTACCTAAGTGACCCAAAGAACTCCACTAGAGAGCTCCTACAGCTGATAAACAACTTCAGCAAAGTGGCAGGTTATAAAGTCAACTCAAGCAAATCAGTGGCCTTCCTATACTCAAAGGATAAGCAGGCTGAGAAAGAAATTAGGGAAATGACCCCCTTCACAATAGCCACAAACAGTATAAAGTATCTTGGGGTGACTCTTACCAAACATGTGAAAGATCTGTATGACAAGAACTTCAAGACTCTGAAGAAGGAAATGGAAGAAGACCTCAAAAAATGGGAAAACCTCCCATGCTCATGGATCGGCAGAATCAATATAGTTAAAATGGCCATTTTGCCTAAAGCACTATACAGATTCAATGCAATACCCATCAAAATCCCAACTCAATTCTTCACAGAGCTAGAAAGAGCAATTATCAAATTCATCTGGAACAACAAAAAACCCAGGATAGCTAAAACTATTCTCAGCAACAAAAGGAAATCTGGGGGAATCAGTATCCCTGACCTCAAGCAATACTACAGAGCAATAGTGTTAAAAACTGCATGGTATTGGTACAGTGACAGACAGGAGGATCAATGGAACAGGATTGAAGATCCAGAAATGAACCCACACACCTATGGCCACTTGATCCTCGACAAAGAGGCTGAAAACATCCAATGGAAAAAAGATAGCCTTTTCAACAAATGGTGCTGGTTCAACTGGAGGTCAGCATGCAGAAGAATGCGAATTGATCCATCCTTGTCTCCTTGTACTAAGCTCAAATCCAAATGGATCAAGGACCTCCACATAAAGCCAGACACTCTGAAGCTAATAGAAAAAAAACTGGGGAAGACCCTTGAGGACATCGGTACAGGGAGAAAGTTTCTGAACAGAACACCAATAGCGTATGCTCTAAGAGCAAGAATTGACAAATGGGACCTCATAAAATTACAAAGTTTCTGTAAGGCAAAGGACACCATCAAGAGGACAAATCGGCAACCAACAAATTGGGAAAAGATCTTCACCAATCCTACATCAGATAGAGGGCTAATATCCAATATATATAAAGAACTCAAGAAGTTAGACTCCAGAAAACCGAACAACCCTATTAAAAAATGGGGTACAGAGTTAAACAAAGAATTCTCACCTGAAGAACTTCGGATGGCAGAGAAGCATCTTAAAAAATGCTCAACTTCATTAGTCATTAGGGAAATGCAAATCAAAACAACCCTAAGATTTCATCTTACACCAGTCAGAATGGCTAAGATTAAAAATTCAGGAGACAGCAGGTGTTGGAGAGGGTGTGGAGAAAGAGGAACACTCCTCCACTGCTGGTGGGGTTGCAAATTGGTACAACCACTCTGGAAATCAGTCTGGCGGTTCCTCCGAAAACTGGGCACCTTACTTCCAGAAGATCCTGCTATACCACTCCTGGGCATATACCCAGAAGACTCCCCACCATGTAATAAGGATACATGTTCTACTATGTTAATAGCAGCCCTATTTGTAATTGCCAGATGCTGGAAAGAACCCAGGTATCCCTCAACAGAAGAGTGGATGCAAAAAATGTGGTATATCTACACAATGGAGTACTATTCAGCCATTAGAAACAATGAATTCATGAAATTCTTAGGCAAATGGATGGAGCTAGAGAATATCATACTAAGTGAGGTAACCCAGACTCAAAAGGTGAATCATGGTATGCACTCACTAATAAGTGGATATTAACCTAGAAAACTGGAATACCCAAAACATAATCCACACATCAAATGAGGTACAAGAAGAAAGGAGGAGTGGCCCCTGGTTCTGGAAAGACTCAGTGAAACAGTATTCAGCAAAACCAGAACGGGGAAGTGGGAAGGGGTGGGTGGGAGGACAGGGGAAGAGAAGGGGGCTTGCGGGACTTTCGGGGAGTGGGGGGGCTAGAAAAGGGGAAATCATTTGAAATGTAAATAAATTATATCGAATAATAAAAAAAAAAAGTGTGTTTAGACTTGTAATCCATTTTAGAATTAACTTATGTGGGGTTTTGATATCTAGTTTTTTGAATTCTTTATATATTTTGAATATTGGCCCATTCTGTAAACTGCTGCATTTTCTGACTGATGGTATCCTTTGTTTTACAGAAAATTTTCAGTTTCATGAGATCCAATTTACTAATTGTTGATCTTTATGCCTTCACTGTTGGTATTGTGTTCAAGAAGTTGTGTTCTGTGCCACTAGGTTCAAGGCTATTCCACACTTTCTCTTCTATCAGATTTGGTGTATTTGGTTTTATGTTGAGGTCTGTGACCCATTTGGACTTGAGGTTTTTTTTATTTTTATTTTCAGTGCAAGGTGATATGTATGTATCTCTTTTCATTCCTGTACATGCAAACACCCAGTTTGGCCAACACTGTTGAAGATTCTGTCTTTTTTTCCCAGTGTGTTTTTCTAATAACTGAAGCAGATCAAGAGGGATACAAATTGGAAAGGAAGGAGTCAAAGTACTGTTATTTTCAAGAGATATGATTACACACACACACACACACACACACACACACACACACACACGATCTCAAAAATGCCATTCGCCAATCCCTACAGCTGATAAACACTCGAAGTGAAATGGCAAGGTACAAGATTACCGAGAAAAAAGTCAGTATTCCTCCTATTCACAAATGACAAATGACTGAGAAAGAAATAAGGAAAAATAATACTTTTTGCAATAGCCTTGAATAATATCAAATACCATGAAGTTAAAACTAATAAAATATCTTGGGGCACCTGTAACCAAGCAAGTGAAAGACTTATATGATAAATACTCCAAGTCTTTGAAGAAAAAAAATAAAGAAATTATGAGCAGATGGATCAGTAGGAACAACATACTGAAAATGGCAACCCATCAAAAGCCATCTACAGATTCAATGCAATCCCCACAAAAATTCCAATATTATTCTTTACAGACCTTGAAAGAACAACACTCAACTTCATAAGGAAGAACTAACAACAAATCTTGTACAACAAAAGATCTGCTGGAGGTTTCAACATTCCTGATTTCAAGCTGTAGTATAGTAAAAATGAAACAAAACAAACAAAACACAAAAATCACAGGGTGTTGGCCCAGACATAAATTCAAACAAATAATGGACACCTGACTTTTGGTAAAGGAGACATTAAATTTAAGTTATTGGAGCTTTTTCCTCACCATTCAAACTATTCTTCAAAATATAACTATACTGATGGGTGTAGTGGATTGCCCTAATGCTGTTTGATTTCTAATGTTAGTTGGTGACCCTCTAAGGCAGTTTGCTCAAAAGATAAGAGTGTGTGCAAGGAAGACACTGAGTGACCCTGCTCCCAGTTGATTATGAATGGGGAATAAAGATGCTTGCTGATAGCCAATATCTGGGCAGAAGAGAGATAGTTGGGATTGGGATTTCCAGGTCTTGGAACCATGAGGAGGAGGCAGGGGAAGAGAGAAAAAGGAGCCATCATGGAAGAATAAGAATATGCAGGAGGGGAGAAAGGAGAGCCACCATGGGCTGGGCTAAGGGCCAAGAGAACATGGCCTGGAGAGCGGTCTAACTGATGGTAAGAGCAGCCCAGATGAACCACAGTAAGTAATAACTTCAGCTATAGATAGGTAGAGTCTAACAGCATGGAGGGTAGGCATATAAAAATATAAAGGTTGTATGTGTCTTTCATTTGGAAACATAAATCGTTTAAGGCAGGAAGGAATCTCACACCAGGGTTTTTTAATATGCCTTAGGCAGCACAATATCTGGGCAAAGGGTTTTCCTAGTTAAGAAATATTGTGCCCTGTCATTTCTCCATCCTTCTCCCTCTTACTGACCTCCCAATACAATGCACTGCATTCTGACTCTGTTGGAAGAGGCAGCTATTAATATTTGCTTATCCTTCCTAATTAGTTTTTCTATTCATACTTTTTTAAAAAAAGATCAAACTTGTCTTCTCATTTAGTTGCCTAAAAAATTCATGAATTCATTGTTTTTAATTGCTGAATAGTACTCCATTGTGTATATATACCACATTTTCTGTATCCATTCCTCCATTGAGGGAAATCTGGGTTCTTTCCAGCTTCTGGCTATTATAAATAAGGCTGCTATGAACATAGTGGAGCATGTGTCCTTATTGCATGTTGGGGAATCCTCTGGGTATATGTCCAGGAGTGGTATAGCAGGATACTCTGGAAGTGTCATGTCCAGTTTTCTTAGGAACCACTAGACTGATTTCCATAGTGGTTGTACCATCTTACAATCCCACCAGCAGTGAAGGAGTGTTCCTCTTTCTCCACATCCTTGCCAGAACTGTCCATTTTAAGTCTGCATACTAGACTTGTTGAAGTAAGAACTCTGGCTCTGGGCTCTTTCAGAGTTTGGGATCAAGCTTCTTCTAAATCTATTAGAGTTGAGCGTAGTACTGTGGGGGTCTCTGTAATCTTCATAGCCAACATAGTAACAATTGACGAGAGACAAAAATATCATTCGGTTCAATGGGTCTAAGTAGCCGATGTTGATCAAAACTGATTTAACTCTGGTCTTTTTTTTTTTTTTTTTTTTTTTTTTGTGCACATTTAATTTTTTAAAAAATGTTGGGCATGTTTTATTTTTTTATTTTAGGCATATTTAAGCATAGCACAATTTGGTAGCAACTTTCCTGGTGATAATTAACTCAATCTTGCATGCACAATAAACACAGAGGAAGTTCAGTCGAAATTGGAGGTGACTACATCAAAACTCTTTCTAAAGCACGCATGACACCTTTTATAAAGATGGGTTCTACAGACTGAGAGAAACAAGCTTATAACCAGTTCATCGTTGGTGGGACCTGGCGTGCCCTTAGCCACAGAGCATCCCTTCTTTGAAGGAACTCTTCTGTGTGTTTATCATCCCAGGTTCCCTATCTGTGGGCTTATCTGTGAGCGGAAGGGCCACCCACACACTACCTAGTCAGTATTCCTGTGGGTTTGTTTCTTTCACCATATCATCTATACTTCTGATACATGATGCTCACATTTCCAAAGTGTTAAAAAAAATCACTGCATCCTTATCTTCTAAGTGGAAATTCAATTTTTTTGTGAGCATTTCTTTGCATCTTGTGATGTCCTTAAAATGAACTCAATTTCTCTACTCTTCTGAAGCACATACAAAATTATTATTTTAAGGGATTTTATGTATTGCAAATGTCCTTTGGGTTTATTTCAATTGAATTTATAATCAGGCTCCATAAAACACTCATGCTAGGAAGTGACTCTCTCAACCTTTGAAGTGACTCACAACAAATTTTCCTTAAAGTGATCCTCTTAGAAAACCCATGTATATTTGATCACTCTTATTCATACTGCCTTTATAAAACATTAGATAAATGAAGCAGTCATTTTTACTTCCTTTTAGCATGATCCCCTCCTTTCTCAAGATCCCATCTTCATAAACTTTGTGTTGTTGACCATATATGGTAGTTGAATAGAGGAGGAGTGTCAGGAAAAGAATTTGCAAGTATAAAAAGGTTTGGTATATGTAACAACCAATAATTAATTTGAAATCAAATACATAATAAATCTAAGGCTTTTAGGATAAGACATCCATATTGTATCACAAAAATTTCCCATAGCCTTAGTTCTGAAGATGTGACATATGTATTTTGCACTGAGCATGTCACCAGGTCACTTGATCCTAATGAACACTGCCTGAAACACAACTTAGCCTCAAGATGAAAATAACTCTTATATTCTAGCAGACTGAAACTTCTGCTGAATCTCACTTAATATTTGGCCTAATGGCCTACCACATACTCAGATTGTTTGTTTAACCTGATTTTAAGAGAACCAACAACTTACTAACCAACAAATGACCAATCTCATTTGCCTTGGATTTCCAACATAATAAGCATTATTATTTATTTATTGCATAGCTTTAATCTTAAATTATGTATTCTTTCATCCCCTGACTCAGAAGAATATCTACCCATCCATCCATTTATCTATCATCTCTCTCTCTCTCTCTCTCTCTCTCTCTCTCAGTTATGTATCATCTATCTAATCTATCTGTGAAGAGTTGAAATTTTCTTGGGAGTTTAACTGAAAGACAAAGCTATCAACAGTTGATAATCACTTGCAGGTAAAAAATTAGTTTTCTTGGAGGGAATCTCACAGTAAAATACTCTTAAGTGCAGGCTGCATGCCCAACTGTAGATGACCAACAAAAAACTAATTCAATGGCATCTTTTGAGATTCCTTGTCTCATTAAGTCTCATTAAAGATATTTTGTTTTTGTTTTATTTTTTTTAATTTTCTTACTTAAATTTAAATAAATATTCCCACTTATTTGACTTTATAGGTTCTTTGGGTATATAATTTGACTTCCAGTTTAGTACTTTTATAGGATGCCCAAGTGTGTGAATGTGAATAAGTAGATCTTTGTATCTATATTTGTTTCTTGTGCTTTGTGTGAATGTAGGGTTCTTTTCTTCGGTTTGTTTTGTCCTATTCTGGTATTAGGTTTTGTTTTTATTTTATTATTATCCCTAGAAGCCTTTCTTTTCTAACAAGAGAGAGAAAGGGTAAGGAAGCAGGGGAGGTGGGTAAGGACTTAGGAGTAGAGGGGAGGAAAAGCATAAACAACATATATTTTGTTTTAAAAAAAAGGTCTATTTTCAATAAATGGAGGGGAAAGGCCAGAAGTAATTCATTCTTGTGCTAGATAAGGACATTTTGAATAAAAAATATAGAAAATGAAGTGGGCATAATGATTACTAGCAGGAAAAGCTAGAAAATGCAGAGTGCTTTGTAGTGGATTATCTCAGCCTATAAGAGACTGAACCTTCCATTGTTTTGAGATATCTTACAACTTTGCAAGTTGTAGAGGATTGATGGGAATTCAGCTGACTCTTGATCATAAAGATGTGGTCAACTTTTGTTAAATAGAATTTTGTCCTCGACATGTGGATAATTGTCACAAGCAAGAGGGTAGGTGCATGTCGTTACTATAATAAAAGTTATATGTTATGCTGAGGGCCATCACCCAAGATTCACACTCTATACTTCCAACTACAGTCCCAAGTCCATTTACTGCTTACATAAGAGATGTATCTTAAACAGAGGTTTGGTCCAGTCACTTACGGAAGTCTCTGTTTCAAGAGTCAGGATCCTAGGGGAGATTCTAGCTGTAGTGCAGGACAAGGTGACATTTCTTCAGTATCTTCAGTACTCCTGAAGATGTGCAGACTAGAACATTTCTCTTGGGTCTTTGCTTATGTACTGAGTTGTAGGCCATGTGGAACTCTAGTCACATGTGTGGTTTTCTTGAGTAAGTGATATCACTTGTTCCGGTTCCTGTTATTAGGTGAAGCCTCCGGTAAGTAGAGTTTCTGACTAAGATATTTTTACATGTCTAAAGGGCATTTTTACTATGTTCATCATAGTAATGATCTGCTTTACATTTATCAGCAAATTTGCTTCAGCATCTTTGTCTTGCTATATACACCATTTCTTCAGTTTTTAATTCAAATTGATTTTATGAATCTTGCATTGTTTATGATTAATCAGTTTAAGATCTCTGACACACATTCATTATAATGACAAAGACAGATGATGCAGCAGCTCTTTGTGTAACATGACACCTATCCTAGTATCATCATAGCTTAGCCTAGCCAACCTTGTACAGGAGGAGAACATGTACATTAACCTTTGGACAAAAATCATCTATCTCAAAGTCCATTTTACAATAAAGCTCTGGATAGCTCACAGAACTTACTACCATGCTGAAAGTCAAAATCTGGCAGGTTTATGAATCTTCTTTCATGCCATTATAAAGTCCAAATTTGCAAGTCTAACAATTGCATTTTAGGGGTTACCTGTTTTTTAGTACCCTAAAGTAGTATTTTTTCCCTCAAGTTTGAGCAAGATGCCTGTGTTCTCATTTTGTATCGAGCCACAGAAAACATGTAGCTTCCCCTGTTTTATGTGTTTATCCCTTCATGTAACAAATGTTTATAAAATAGCTCTATGTTGCAGGATCAGGATTTTATTGACAACTGTTCAAGCTTGTCTTTTCTATTGCTTTCTCCATGGTTACATTCTATACTAAAGTATCATCATCCCTTCACTTAGTAATTCAACAAACCTTTACAGAATATTCATGGGTTAGGTCCTGAGTTAGATTTGACATCTCTGTGTATAGACAGTTCTTCTCCTGACCTCTGAACCTACTCACCAATTTCATATATCTTTAGCATCCATCTTATTCTAGTGAAAAATCTTTGGTCTATATGACTATGTAGACTGCTTTTGTATGGTTTCTTATCTATTTACTTACTAATGTTTGCAAAGAAACATTTTTCTTCTCACAATGAGAAGCAGTCCCATCATGCCATAAATCTATATCTCCTCCCCATGACTTTAGTGTACCATCTGGCCTAGAAATAGCTTTTATTCCAAAGTGGGCATTGCCAAGTATTTAGCAATTTTGTTTACCTTCCAAGAAAAACAGAGTGGAAAGGTGGTGAGTGATTAAGGAGGCTGTCTTGGAGACAGTAGGTAAAGAAAGACTCCGAGCTTACCAAGAACATGACAAGAAGTATTGAAGTAAAATGTGTCCAGCAGTGGTGTTCCAGGTACTTTCTGAATATCCACCATCTTTCTGTTTTCTCAGCGATGTACTTGTTTCTCTTTGCAGCCAGGCACAATCATTTATATTCATTTCAATGTTTGCTTCTGCTTTCCTTGTTCATTTTCTCTGTTGCCGTCAGTCATTCCTGACAAGGTGATTTCAGCCTCATTTTCTGTTGACTATTTCATTTTGTTTTTCAAGAGCCGAAGAATTCCACTTTAATGGGAAAAGAGGAGGCACAGTACTTCAGAAAACTTCTCATTGTCCAGACTGGAGAAGAGATTGGCTGTATTAAGAAAAGTTGGAAAAAACACAGAATAAAGCAAGAATGCTTTTGTTAAAAAAAGACAGAACAATGTTCCAATTAGAACCACTGTCACAAAATGTCTGCCTGAATATATTATCTTCAAATTAAAATACTCTACAAACTTAAAAATAGATTTCTCAATGCCAACTTGTAGTAACAACACTTTGTTCAAGGAAAATAAAATGAAATCCTCTGGCTGCTCTGATAAAAACAATGAAAATAAAGGATACTTGATAATTATGTTTTCTGACAAATATAGAAATGGATGTCAGAAATTTCCAACATGCTTTGAACATGGTTCACCCAAGTGTAGATTCTTTCTTAAACAGAATTAGTTACACTAAAACAATTATAAGAACTGGTTTTAACTCTGAATTTAAAGATCAGATTAGATCGGTTATAATTTTTCTTTGTTGGCAATGTCAGATATATTTAAAGGCAGGTTCCAATTTACAAACAAGATAAGGAAGTTATTAATAATAACATCACCTTGTTTAAGATTTTATATAAAAGATATTTTTGGGTAAGCAAAATTTTATACTGTAGAACTCAGGAAATATCATTAAGTGAGAATATTTTTGCTATTTCTTTTGTTTTTGATATCATAATATTTTTTCATTTTCTCCCTTCAGTCTATCATAAACCTCTCATTTCTCTATTTCAAAATCACAGTCTCTTTTCTTACTACTTGCTGTTATGTGTGTACATGTGCACAAACATGTACCCACACACCTGATTAGTATAATATTTTATTATGAATAAATTTTAAAAGAAAGGGTGCCTGCCACACACAATGCTCTTGGAATTGTTTCTTCATTGTGTGACTTACTAAAATTAAAACTAGTAAGATTCCAGTGTAAAAAGCCAGTGGTTTGTATCTCCTTGTAGTTCTCCTTTCCTTGAAACAGTTTACCTCCTTCTCATGCTCTTCCTGAAAATTTTCCTCTTCTGCCATGACTAAAGGCTGTAAACCATCTATATTGAAAAAGTTCTTTGTGTATCTAAAAATGGATGCAGGGATTCATTCAACATAACTAGCTTCTAAAGGCTCCTATTCAGTCAGACCAAAAACTGCCTATTATTGAATTATTTTCATGTTGTACTTAACTAACTTAATTGGAAAATAAAAATGCATGCATTTATTTTCTTTGATGACAAAGTTTAGATCTATGATTTTATAGTAGACCAGGTGATTGCAAGCTTCCAATAATTCAAAGAAACAAAAGCTACTACAATTAAGAAGGAGTGGATACATTTGCTCATTAATAAGCCACCAGTAATATTTGAGATGGTTATTTCATTCATTATTTAGGGAAATGTTCTACTGCAAGAAACGGTGGGTGAAAGAGATTCTGAGAAAGCATACCAGGGTTATGATTTAGATATAAAGTTTGTATGTAATACAAAATAGCAGTATGGTCAAGAGGGGGTCACCAGAATAAAGTCAGCCACCCTAACCCGTACAATTGAAGGCCTGAGCATTTCTACTGAGAGTAGAGGGAAATTACAGAAGGGATGGGAAGGAGGAATGACGATGGCTCAAAGATTGTGAAAAGACCAGGGTTGTTTAGAACTTAAGGAAGGGCAGTGTCTGTGATGGGAGAGGAGCGAGAGGTGGCTGGCACTGTGCTGGTTCACCTGTGTGTTTTACTTAGTCTTCGTGACACTCAGGGTGTTCTTATACAGAGGTGCAGCCACAGCAAACCACACAGTTTTTAAATTTCAAATCAAGGTGAAAACTAAGTTTCTTTGATTCCAGATCTAGTTTCTACTTTGCACCGATGCAAAATTGTTTATATTTAAACTTTCTTGCCTTATCAAAATTGTCATCCCATACAGTACAACTTTGTAGCATGGGTAGGGAATCCATAAAAGATAAAATTGGAAGATTTTTTTGCTTTATATCAGTCCGAAGTCTTCTTGTCAAACCATAGAATCCACTATTGTCAAACGATAGTCTACTTCATGAAGAGAAATAGAACCTGTTTGGCTTGCTAGAGGTCTAGGAGACCATAGTATGAAGCTACACAGCCATCCTATATCTCAAACACAGATGACATAAACCAAAGTAATGATTCATATCCTGTAGAAGCTTCCTTCTGATTTTTGCCATCACGCTGTTGCATCTTCCATAGCGGTATTGCTCAAAGGGCTTGGGCTAACTGTTTCATCACACTGCAGCTGGTTTATTGAGATTTGGGTTGGTCAGCTCATTTTACCTCCCTAGTCACTTTACCAAACTCTTCCTATAGAATCCATTTGCCATTTCTCTTTCTCACCGTTCTTCCCTGGCTCCCCCTCCTCCCTCATCCTTCCATCTGACACCTGCCTACATCTTGAGTTTTTTTCTAAGTGTGAAACTTTTCCCTGGAAAGGGAAAAACCCCTGCAAAAGAAGTCACTTGGCATTTTGTGTCAGCTTGGACATTGCTCCTCATGACGGTACAGGTATCCTTTATCTTCATTGAATACTGCTCATTCACATATTTCTCTAGGGCGTTGTAATGATTAATCTTGCTTGTCAACTTGACTGGATAGGAATTGTTAAAGATACAAACCTTTGGACTCACATCTCCTGTGAGGGATTTTCTTAATCAAACTAACTGAAATGGGAAGACTCATCAGAGTGTGGTGACACCTTCCAGTATGCCTTAGGCTTTATGAGGTCTGAGGGAACCATTATTATTATTATTATTAATTATTATTATTATATTTTGTTTGCTTGTGCTCATGTTATACAAATGTCATCATCAAACCTCTTAGTGACTTGCTACAAAGTTCATCTAGCTTGCTACTGTCACTGATGCAGCTACTGCTGCTCCCATTCTTTAGTGACACTAAAATCCAGCTTCTTTGGCTTTCCAATGTGGAAGGAAGACCAGTGGCATCCTAGGAATCCCTCAGACTTCAGCATCAGATTGAGAAAACTCAGTCATCCAGCCTTAGGGACTGGCACCCTGGTTCTCAGTCTCTCCAGTGTAAAGACAGCCATTACTGAAGGGCCATCTATGGCCATGTTGTTCAATTCTATATAACAAATCTCTCTTTGGTATGCATTCATTCTATAGGTTTGTTCTTATAGAGAACCCTGATTAATACAGGGGTAAATAGGGCTCCATCTCTGTTTCCTATGGTAACCAGAACCATCATTTATAGCAGCTGATAGAACTTTACTGATGGTTCAGGAAATGTTCGAGATCCATGGGCCAAAAATGTACTTAGTAATTATGGCTGGTTTAATATGTACAGAAATAAAAATGGATAAGGTATTTATTAGCATAAGACAGGATTAAAAAGTTGATGGGGAGGGGGAAGAAACCAACAGAAAGAAAAATGGGAAGAGCAATAAAAATAGCAAAACCCAGAATGCATTTAAAACATTTATTTAAAAAATTATTATTGAGTACCTATGATCTCCCAGATTGTAATTTAGGTGATGGGTAATTTGATAGAGTATAATTCTTCTAATGGGTAAAGGGGAAACAGACAATAAATAAATTAATCAATCAAATGGCAATTTTGTGGTAAGTGTCATAAGAAAAGTAATTCAAAATAAATGCCTAGGGCATTGTGGAGATGGGAGATATAATCACACAGTGGTTAGTGATATGTCCGATGAGTAGTTACCTGAAATGAAGTAAAGATTTTCTGAGTGAAGGACATTCTGCCAGAGAGCATGTAGAAATAAAAAGAAAGTGTAAAAAAAATTGCTGTTGTTCTTGATGCCTGCTTGCTACCTTGGAGCAGTAAGTAGAGAATGAATGAAAATGAGATCGAAGGTAGGACCAGACATTTGGGTGCTTCACACTGAGGGGGTGGGGCATAAAGGACAGTCTCACACTAGCAGCCAGATGTCATACTGCTGGGTAGTATTCTTGTGCAGAAAGAAATGTTGACATTTATAGATGTGGTTATAGGCGATCCTTACACACTGCTAAACAGTGCAAGGGTCTTGAATTCTGTATTGCACTGGTTAGCTGTGCTGAAGTAATGTTCATACTTAGGGGGTCACTGCCACCTCCTTAGCATCTCCCAAATGGATGAAGATGATCACACTTGTCTTGTGTGACTGGCAGTTTCCAAGCAAGGGAAAGATGAAGAGGTCCAGACTTGGATTCATTCCCCAAACTAGCTTTATGGAGGTATCTATACCTTAATTAATAAAGCATGTTTTATGCTCTGGAGTGGTATAGCTGGGTCCTCCAATAATATTATGTCCAATTTTCTGATGTACTGCCAAACATGCTCCACAATGTTCATAGTAGCCTTATTTATAATAGTCAGAAACTGGAAAGAACCCAGATGTCCCTCAACAGAGGAATGGATACAGAAAATGTGGTACATTTATATAATGGAGTACTCTACTCAGCTATTAATAACAATGAATTCATGAAATTCTTAGGCAAATAGATGTAACTAGAAAATATCATCCTGAGTGAGGTAATCCAATCACAAAAGAACACACAAGGTATGTACTCACCGATAAGTTGATATTAGCCCAGAAGCTTGAAATACTCAAGATATAATTCACAGACCACATGAAAGTTAAGAAGGAAGACCAAAGTATGGAAACTTTGGTCTTTCTTAGATAGGGTACAAAATACCCATGGGAGGAAATACAAGAACAAAGTATGGAGCAGAGACTGAAGGAAAGACCATCCAGAAACTGCCCCGCCTGGAGATCCATCCCATATAGAGTAACCAGGCCCAGACACTATTGTGGATGCCAACAAGTGCTTGCTGATAGGAGCCTGATATAGCTAATTCCAGAAAGTCCATTCCCAGGCTTGACAAATACAGAGAGGGATGCTCTCAGCCAACTATTGAACCGAGCACAGGGTGCCCAGTGGAGGAGCTAGAGAAAGGACACAAAGAGCTGAAGGGGTTTACAGCCCCATACAAAGAACAATATGAACCAACCAGTACTCAGGGACTGAGTTCCCAGGGACTAAACCATCAATGAAAGAGTACACATGGAGGGACCCATGGCTCCAGCTACATGAGTAGCAGAGGATGGCCTGGTCAGACATCAACGAGAGGCCCTTGGACCCAGGAAGGCTCATTGCCCCAGAGTAGCAGAATGCCAGATTAGGGAAGAGGGAGTGGGTGGGTTGGTGAGTAGGGGGAAGGGGTATGGGATAGGGGTTTTTTGGAGGGGGAAACGAGGAAAGGGCATAGCATTTGAAATGTAAATAAAGAAAATATCTAATAAAAATGTTAAAAAATAAATGGGGATAAATTAAAGAAAAAAAAATAAAGCATGCTTTATCTGACTTAATCAATCCTCTGCATAATTGGAGCTTTGGAAGGTGGGCAGAGTTCACTGCCCAGACAGTTTTCTGTTTCTGTGTTTTCCCCACAAATCTCTTTCTTGTCCCAAATTACAGGATTCCTCAATTTCAACATTTTTAAAATTGGGCATGGAAAGGTCCTGGTTCCAAGGGTTGCTTTGTATATTGGGAAAGCTTAACATTACCTCTGGTCTCCATCAGGAGCTAGCCTCAATCCCAGACACAGCCAAATCCAAGACATTTATCACTTGTCTCCTAAGTGTCCAAGCTCCTATGGTGCAGAGCCACTAACTTCATAAGTACAGGAATCTTTGGAGGAATTCAGGCTTTCAGAAAGAGAGAAATGAGCATACACATTTACTATACTCCTTTGACATCAGAAATATTTTGAAGCATACTGCTATTTTCAGAGTATAGACAGGCTTATCGCTGTATATTTTTAAAGGTCCTTTTTTTTTTTTTATATTTCCAAACTCATGGCTCAGAATAACCAATACATTTGAAAACCATTTTTTTCTTCCTGAAAATAACAAGTCAAAAAATAGCAAAGCTGTACTTCTGCCACCCTTTGAAGAATCATTTTCCCCCTCATCAGGGTGCCTTCTGGCTTTCCCAAGGTGGAAAGGACAAAATTCTTTCAGGATGTAGTCTTTGACTTCCCCAGAGTGAAGGTGGAGTGCTTACTGTCCTTTGCTGGACTCAGTAGGTGCTATCCCCATTGAATTTCCATGCTCAGATTATTGCTCCTAATTTGACTGTATTTGGAGACAGGACCTTCAAAGAGGTAATTATAGTTTACCTAAGTCACATGGGTAAAGTCCATTTTCATTAAGCTTGGTGAGAAGAGACACTTGCTGGGCTCATGGTTGCACATGCCTTTAATCTCAGCACCCAGGAGGCAGACAGAGGCAGATATCTGTCTTCAAGGCCAGCCTGGACTATGCAGTGAGTTCAGGATAGCCAGGACTACACAGAGAAACCCTGACTTGAAACAGTACACAACAAAAAGTAAGACAACAAACCAACCAACCAACCAACCAACCAACCAACCAACCAACTAACCAACCAAAGAGATACTCATTGAGAGTGCACACGTAGAAGAATGGCCAGGGACCCAGTGTGTATGCAGCTGCTGCAAGCCAGAAAAACATTCTTCACAGCCACCAGGACTGCCTGCCAGACTTGATCTACAACCTGTAGCCTTTAGAATTGGAAAGAAATACATTCCTATTGTTTAGACCACTCCACCTGTGGCATTTGGTACCCAGAAGACCATCAACCCTAATTCAGATCACTGGCCCACAGGCAGTCTCTTGGATAACATTTGAGTGCCAGCAGTTTTGCCTCCACTCAAGGACAAGTCCCCCTTCCTCTGGGACCAGTCAAGCTTCTTGCTCTCCAAGCACTGTTTTGTTTTTCTCTCTTGTCCTTGCAGAAATCCCAGCCTTTTAGAGTTCCTAGGGATTTATACTTTCTAGCATATGTTTTTGATCTTAAATATACACTATTGCATATGGTCCTCCATAGCTCCAGTATCCTTCGTCCTCTAAAAATCAAGAATTAGCATGATTTTTGTGTTCCCCACCTTGCATTTCTAATGGGGGAATAGACTTATTTTAACTATAATAGCTACTGCTGCAGGCTTTAGCTTCCTTGTTCCCCTCTTCACTTCTTTTCCTCCCTCCCTTTTCCTCTCCCCTCTTTCTTCCATTCCTTCTGACTGGGTCCACAGAGCCTAGTATATGATATAACTCAGGTGCTCTATCACTGAGCGCTGTCCCCAGCCCCTAGTATTTCCCTCTTCTGTTTCTGAATATCAGCTTGGCTAGATTCAGACTAGAAAATAGGAAACACACACTTTCTGAGGACATCTGTGGAGGCATTTCCAGAGAAGACCAGCATGCAGCTGAGTGAACGGCGTAAGAAAGACATTCTGCCATTGTGGGTTGAAGCACCCGATGTGCTGGGAGCCCAGATGGTTTGTGGAGAAGAAGGGGAAGGATTGCCTTCTTATCTGTGTTCACTCTGTCCTATGTGGGTGCTCACTCAT
Source organism: Apodemus sylvaticus (assembly GCF_947179515.1). Classification (NCBI taxonomy): domain Eukaryota; kingdom Metazoa; phylum Chordata; class Mammalia; order Rodentia; family Muridae; genus Apodemus; species Apodemus sylvaticus. Next base: position 54,345,182 of record NC_067487.1, read on the forward strand.
TCCTGAATGGGTATGCTTTTCTGCTCCTGGTACCCTCAGACTTCAGCTTCCTCAGCCTTTGACAAGGACTCATGCTTTTGTCAAAGACCTCCCTCTCCAGGAGCCATTAGGGCTTTGGTTTAGGACTAGACCAGCATCCCTGGCCTCTTCCATTCCAGCTAAGATTAGCAGTTACAGATTCCCAAGTTCTCCAACCCTCAGGCAGGTTACCATTATGGAACTATGCGGGAGTATAGGAGTCAATCTACTGAATCCCTTCCCTTAAGTCTGTATATCCTCTTGGTTCTGTATGTCTGAAGAACTCTGAAGAATAGACTTTGCATGAAATTGTATAGGCATCTATTTGAGTCATGTCAATATCCTCTCTCACTTTGTACTTAACCTAATTTATGACTGGGTGACTGAAACCCTGAGATAGCACTTATCAATGTTGTAGATACTGACATCCATATGTCTGGTTCCTGCGCCACTTCTCTTTGTCTTACTATACATTGTTACTGAGGGTATTGGAGTCTGTCTGAACCTGTATTTGCTGAAATCAGTAACAACTAAGAAATTATGATGGTGTATCTCATGCTATACCCATTATGCTCTGCAAAGATCCACTCTTTCCCATAGGACTGGATACAATTTGTGGTGTGAGCCTGTGTCAATTCCACGAACAGGATTCTCACTTCCCATCCTTTGTCCATGAATAACTAATAAACACTTGCGTCTCTATCTTATCGGCCAAGAAGTCAACCAAGGTGAAGCCACAAGGCTTCTTCTCCCACTGAATTTCCATCTTTGCTCAATTGGATCCATGCTCAGCTGCTGTCTGCACTGGGATGGAGCCGTTCTCCCCAGCAGCCTCTTTTCTGGGAGTCTGCTGACTAGGAGGAAATGTTTTCTGCTGAGCTGTCCCATGGCCACCTGCCCATTGCTACCCCATGCTGAGTCTTTCCTAGACTCCTTTGTTCTCCTTTTTTGAAAAAGAAAGTTCCTTTTTTACTTAATCTTTGAGAGAGACATTTGCAGCTCTTATGATTTGAGCTTTTTTCTTGTACTATTATAATAGTTTCCATTTCCTTACTTCAATAGATGTTTTAAATAACTTTTAAAACTGAGCAAAGAGATGAAAAGCTTACCATCTTCATGATTTGAAGTGAGGAGTTTATTTGTATTTATAGTCACAACAAATATTTTTTATTTATTATTGCTTATTGTATCTCTCTCTCTCTCTCTCTCTGTGTGTGTGTATGTGTGTGTGTGTGTGTGTGTGTGTGTGTAGCTAGGGGGAAAAAGCATGCACATATGACAGTGTTATGTGTAGAGGACAAAGGAGAAGTCTCTACTATTGATTTTCTTCTTCCAGCTTTACTTGGGTTCTGGGGCCTAAACTCAGGTCATCAGGCCTGTTCAGGAAGCACCTTCATCTACTGAGTCATCTTCAGAGTTTTTAATCTTGGAAAATGATTATATCCACTAGACAGTTCCTTATCACCCCTCAAGCCTCAAGCCACCACACTTCTATTTTCTTTCTCTGGGAACTTGATTGCTCCTGGTGTCTGTGTCCCATGCATATGGAGTCAGTCTATGCCTGTCTTTTGTGACTAGTGAAGTTCACTAGGAATCGCCTCCTCCATGTCTACCCATACCATACCACTACCAGAATCTCCTCCCTGTGAGTATTGTTTGTTGAGATGTGAATAGACACTTGTATTTATTTTAGCTATTGTTAAATATTGATATAAGTTCAGGTCTGAATTTAAATATCTCTTCAGGACCCTCACTTTCAATGCTTCTTGATATACATGCAGAGTGGACTTGCTGTTTCATACAGTAATACATTTAAGCTTCTTGAGAAGCATCATTTTTTTAATGGATTACATCAGTGGATTACCATTCTTATGTTCCCACCAATAGGGCTCAAGGGCCATGCTTTTTTAAGTCCTCAACACTTCTTATCATCAAAGTTATATGGGCTACTTTATATCACCATGACATAATACCTGGCAGAAATAACTGAAAGGAAGAAAGGTTTATTTTCATGTCATGGGAATCTAGGAAGCAGAGAGTCCACAGGAACTAGCCTCCAGACTACAGCCTTCAAAGCTTGCCCCCAGCGAACCTCCTTTACTAGACCCTATTTCAAAGGGTTGCAGAGGCTCCAAAATTGAACCAAAACCTTGGGAACAAGCATTCAAAACAAGAGTCTGTTGAGTTTTTTTTCAGATTCAAACTTCAGCACTAGTTATACAAATGTTAAGGTTGTAATTTTTTTGTTGTTGTTAAAGTCTTTTCTTAATTAAGTCTGCATTTTTGACAATACTTTAAAAATGAAGCCAGTGCTTATTCAAATAAGAAAAGAGAAATCTTAATTCACAATTCATTGTGATAGTTTATGATTTTTTAAAAAATTAGGTATTGACTTGCTTTTCCTTGTACACACTCAATATAAATTTTTTGACATCTACAGAAAAGTCTTAAGGAAGCAACAATAAAACACTTCTGCATTCAGAGATCAAAAGTACACACTATCAACATTTTGACAATTGTATCTTAGATCTTGAAAATGTAAAAAAGGATGCAAGTCAGTAAACATTCATCAATACCAACTTCCTGCTACTACTTGCTATTTTGGAAATTCTGTGGTGACTGTTTTTACACAATAATCAAAAGAAAGTGTAGATCTAGATTTGTATGCTTACCCAGGAGCTTCCAAAGACATGAAAATCATTCAAAACTAGAATACCTTAATTGAATAAGGTGATCTTCACACATGATCTTATTTTGAAATTTGAAAGTGTATTGACTTAACTCTGTCTGGGGGTCCAATTTGTGTGTGTGCAATCAAATGAAACAAAGTCAATTTGAGAAGAGATACCTATCCTTTTGTCTTTTCTGCAGTGTATTTGCAATAACAAGACATGAAATCAACCTGAGTGTCCATTACCCAATGATGGACAAGGACAGTGCTGTGTGTATATTGAGTATTCTACAACTATGTGTTAAAATTAGAAAACAGTACCAATGGTAACAACATGGGAGATACCTTAAGGAAATCATACTATAAAATAAGCTAAGCAGAGAAATACAAATGCCCCACAACCCCACTTTTAGATGGAACCTAGAAATAATGAACTTATGGGAGCAGAGAGCAGAATTGTGGCTATTAGGGGTTAGACGAGGGTCTTTTAACAATGGAGAGATTGTTAGCTTGAGGATACAAAACTGCAGTTGGACAAGAGGCATGGACCCTGTGATGGCTTGAGGTCTGTCAGGAGCAAAATGAGTATAGTTGGTAACAATGTGTTACATTTTAAAATGTGTGAGATAGTAGACTTCAGGTATTCTCCAAACAAAAGTGGTGAGTGAGTGTAATAATAATATGTTAATTGGTTTAGTTTAGCCCTGCCACCGAGAACGTGTATGTCATAATTGTGCATAATTTAATTTATGAGTTAAGAAAATGAATGGATACAAATATTTTTCTCATCACTGAATCAGTTGTCTTTAGAGGTGATAGAGTTCAAATCTGTTTTACAACTTAACATATGTTTATTTTAAAAATGTTTACTTCATACTGTATGTGACAAATTCCCCAATCACCAGCATTTATGTTTATCACCCTCCTGCATTCTCTAGAGTAGAGTTCCAAGACTACACTATTGCTCGTCATTACTAGACACTGTTGTCTTTATTTTGCTTGTTGGGATTTATGAATATTAACTTAGCAGTGTTTCAGTCCCAAACTGTGTGCATTGACAGATTTTTCTCTTCTTTCTCCTCCTTTCAGTTTTGGAAATATCTAAATTTTATAAAACTATTGAGGCTAAAAGTTGTGGTACTGTGGTGAGGAAGAACTTAGGAGGATCATCCTAAAAGGTTATCTGAGTCTATGCAATAGGCTATTGAGGCCAAAGGCGCAAATGAAATATGAGACATGTTTAGGGGGATGCTGAAAGCAAAATAGGATCTTTATTCTTTCTATAAATTGTATATAGTTCTATAAATTTATAATGTATATATGGAGAATAGTATATAAAATATCTATGTATCTATTGTCTAAGACAATTATTATATTACACATAAACAATCACACACACAGATACACACACACACAAACACACATTGACTCACTTAGTTATAGATGCTGAGACGTCTCAATTGAATTCTAGGCTGTGAATACATAAACCCAAAACTGTACTATTGTGGGAAATATTATAAAGAACGGCAAATTCCTGTGCTACACCAGCTACTTTCTGCTCAGTGGTCTCACCTACCGGTTCTTATCTCATGGAGACTCTCTGACTCAGAGCTCCAACATTTCTCCACCCAGATCACTAAGTTCCTGCTGGCAGGTCCTTTGTGGGGCACATCAGGCAAACCCACTCTTTGCTGCCACACCTTTCTGTCTGGAACCAAGATGCGCAACTGCATGAAGGAAAACAACCACAAACTTCATTTAGAAACTATGGTAACTCAATCTGTGGTGCAAAACTAGAATCCTAGTCTTGTAAGTCATATAAATCTAAATCCTCCAGTGCTGAATCCTGTGGAATCCTCCACTGAAACTGGGAGACCCTAGCAGCTACATATTCTCTTCTCGCTATCCCTGTCCCAAAGTCCTATCTCTCTCAAGCTCCTGTCTTCCGCAGTCCAACCTGAAAGTCCCGCCTACTCACCCAGTGATTGATCCCTTTATTTACTTGGGGAAAAGCTCACAAGAAGTCAAGAAGTCACCTGAGAGGCTGGGCTTTGGTGGTACATGCCTTTAATCCCAGCACTTGGGAGTCAGAGGCTTTCTGATTTCGAGGCCAGCCTGGTCTACAGAGAGTTCCAGGATGGCCAGGGCTACACAGAGAAACCCTGTTTTTTTTTTTTTTTTTTTTTTTTTTTTTTTTTTTTTTTTTTTTTTTTTTTACCCCCCCCCCCCCCAAAGTCACTTGAGTATGTGACTCATTCCTCATTCCAGACAGTCCCTCCTGGGAAAGCAAAATTAACATTAAAATACAGGCATATAGGCATCAGCAGGGCCATTCATAACACCATAGTGTTTTGCTTTTCCTATTCCTTTCTCACTATCTTTCCATAGATTATATTCCATTTTCTCTGTCATGGCTTTTGACTCTTAGTGCCAATGTAGAACTAGTTCATAATTTTCTATTTGGTTTGAAAAATAACTTTGCATGTGAGCTGATTCTGAAATTGTAAATGTCTTACTTCAGCTTTCAAATAAGGACATTTCTCATGATTTGCTTGGTCTTATTAAGTTTTGCAGGGATGGCGCTGATGCTGTGTTAAACTTAAGGTATCTTGAACTTGTGATAATGAGCTGATAAAACAGTTTTTGTAGTAGTAGATGGGTATTCTTGTCTCCATGGGCTGAAAATATAGCCTATGCAGTAATATTTCATGCTTGTGAATAGAACTGAGACCAAGGAGAAGTATAAAGAATGGGGAAATATCTGCTTTCATGTGTATTTTAGGATTCGGGTTTCTATGAGTCAATAGAGGGGAAATTTACTTTGGAAAAATTAATTTGGTAAATGTGAAGTGTTTTACATTATTAAAATTTCTGACATTTGGGCAAATATTGGGAAATTTGAACATTTATGTAGATGAGCTTCTGTTTTTCTGAATATTTGGTTCAAATCAATTAACCCTTTAGGTAGCTTTGGGATGTGGATGCCATTATATATCAGGTCATATATAGTCTAGCTTTGGGATAACTGTAATTACTGCTTTGTGTTAGCACTACAATATAAATAATTCAAGTATAGCATTGTTGGTTGACATCCCATTGAAACTTATGGGAAGGAGAAAAGAATATGATGTATTAGGCTTAATGTTCCATTTCATAACTTTTCCAAGAATAGGTTAAAATTACAGGCAAGGATATCACTGTCCAAGTTTAGTGGGGGGCTGCATAGAAAAGCTAAGTACTGTCCTTCTGCCTGGCACACCATCATTCTCTATCTACTTATCTCTCATCTATCTATCTATGTATCTATCTATGTATCTATGTATCTATGTATCTATGTATCTATCTATGTATCTATGTATCTATGTATCTATCTATCCCTATCTATCTATCTATCTATCTATCTATCTACCTATCTATCTATCTATCTATCTATCTATCTATCTATCTATCTATCTATCTATCTATATCTGTCTGTCTGTCTATCTATCTATCTATCTTTATCTATCTATCTATCTATCTGTCTGTCTGTCTGTCTGTCTATCTATCTATCTATCTATCTATCTATCTATCTATCTATCTATCTATCTGTCTGTCTGTCTATTTCTCTAACTACATATCTACCTATCATCTATCCATCCATCTATATCTGTCTAACATCTACACATGTGCTCACACGTTTTTTTGCCTGTTCAGTTTTCATTTCTACACTCTTAGACAATGAGATCTAGTGTCCTGGAGGAGACTGTTTACTCTCCATCTTGTGAGGTCTAGATAATGTACTTCACTTAAAGGAACTAAGCCTCAGTCTAACACATCAGTGGATACTGATTCAAGCAAGACCAAGAAATGTCTCCTGAGAGTGTGGGTTCTATCAGTGTTCTAGTTCCTGGACCAAAGCCAAGGCTTAGCTTGGATTCAAAGCCTGTCTGGGCTATAGAGTGAGATACTATCTGGAAGAAGCAAAGGGATGAGGGGAAAAATAATTCTCAGGAGAAAATAGAAAATGAACCCCATATTTTCCCTCTGGCCTTTATATTATCTCTGATAAACAAACAGCAAATCTATGACTGATTTTGGTCAGATCCCTTGAAATTCTGCTTAAAATTTTAGGCTTTCTCTAAATGCCCACAAGCGCAATGCCTTCAAAATTGACCAACTGTCAAGCAGAAATGTAACCTTCCCATTTTCCTGTGACTGAATTATTCTGTCCAAGCCTGCATCCTGATAAATGGCAGGGACTTCGTCTCCTTGCTTCCCTGTTCTCATTTCTCCATGATTTAAGACTATAAATCATATAATAACTGCCAAATCATGTTATTTCCTTTCTTCTTTCTCCTTCTGGGAGTTAATTACTTATCCCCAGGACTCTGCTTGATCTGTGTTTGACCTACTCTGAGAGTTCCAATTTATGACAACACAGATTGTCAGGTTGAGCGTGGTCTCTGGTGCCCACTGCTACTTGCTTTTCCTGTTGAGGCAGCTATGACCTTACCTCATCTCCCCACTGATATTGACTACTGGGTTTTTTTGTTTGTTTGTTTGTTTGTTTTGACAACCATATTTTTTTTCTTGTTGCCAGATCCTTGTCCCCTGTTCTAGTAACACCCCATGTTCTTAGAAATTGTTTTACCATTATTTAATTAAACACGTAAGAGAAGAGAAGGTCATCCTACTCTCTCCTAGTCATGTGGGGAGAAAGAATTACAGAGAAGCATAGGTCAATAGCTTAGGTCAACAGCTATTCCTTAGATCTCCAGTCACTGAGGAAAGACAGACACAGAAGGGCAAGTGTCATGTGATCTCTCTCCTGTGACAATGAGAGAGAGAAAGGAAAAAGGGATGGAGGGAGGGAAATGGCCTGAAAGTGGGTCTCTGTGACTAGACTGCTGATCCATGACTATTCTTTTACACTGTACCTGGCTGTCAGCATAATTTATTGCATGAATGGTAAGTTCTGTACTCAAAAGTAAGAAATCTAGGCAGCTTCTCGTTCAGCGCCTACTGAAAGGCAGCATTTAAGCTGAGGCTGCACCTGTCAGTACCTGACTCATGAATAAATGCATCACCTATAGTGAGTTACATGTTGGACTTCATGCCTCGGTATCCAGGCACCTGACTGCTATCACCATTACTGCCATGCCTCTACTATTATATAACTTCTTGCTTTAAAATCTTTTTTTTTTAAAAAAAAACATATTATTATTTATTTCAATGTTATGAGTTTTCAGTCTGCATATACACCTGCATGTCAGAAGAGGGTATCGGATCTCTGTATAGATGGTCACGTGGTTGCTGGGAGTTGAACGCAGGATCTCTGGAAGAGCAGCCAGTAGTCTTAATCACTGAGCCATCTCTTTAGCCCTGCCTTAAAATCTGTTATTTAGGGTTACAGGTAGCCAAGGCTAGATTTATATTTGCTGTGTAGCAGAGGGTGACCTTGAATTTCTGAACCTCTTGTTTCCACTCCCTGGGTGCTCAGATCACAGGCATGTGCTACTATTTCTGGATTTATGCAGTATGAGGTTGAGATTGAACCCAGGACTTGGTGCATATAACACAAGCACTCTCATAATTGAACTACATCCCTAATACACATTATCCCTTCCTTTAAAGCTAAGTAAACTAATGGTTGGATAATTTAATGGCATCTTCTGCATTTGATTATTAATTGACATAAAACCCGTACTCTATGACTTTCCACGTGTGATTGAATTTATAATGTTTTCATCTTAGACTTTGATCTTAGGTTGGTCACACATGTTCTAAAAGGATTTTTTCCTTCTTAATTTCTTCTGGCAATATAACATGCTGATAAAATGTAGAATAGTTCTTGCTGTATGGACTTCAAAGTTACTTTTGCTTTTTAATATTTTTTTTTATTTTTAAGCCTCTCTATGAATTTTGTTAGCATGCTGCCTTTTCAATGAATTTCTTGTTATTTAAGTTAACTGGAGAGTGTTCCCTTAACTGCAAGCCAAGAGCTCTGACTGATATAGCTATAAGGTAAATTATCATTCATTCTTATTCTGGTTGATGTTTCAATCAGATGTATACAAACTCTAAACTCCATGGTCTAGAGTAGTTGTCATTTTATTTGGTTCAGAATTATGCAGACCAGCCTGGATTGGCTGTGTAGTTCTGGTCTTAGCTGGAGTCTCTCATGTTCTAGGTAAGGTGAGTAGTTTTGCTTCTTTTAGTGGGCAGGCCAGCTAGGAAGTCAGCCTGGTTTTGTTGAGATGGTGAAATCCACATAATGTAGGAAATGTTTGTATTTAATTGTTTCACCTTGTCAAACATATGTAGTTATTCCTAGACCAAGAAGAGAGATGTCTCAGGAAAAAAGTAGGACTCACTTGCTCTTGGATATTTAGCCACCAAAGCTATGAGAAAATAAAATGTTGACATTGATGTCACATAGTGTGTAATTTTTTGTCATGGCAGATTCAAATAACTAATATAGAAAACATAAGAGTGTGGAGACCACTTTTGCTTGGGTTTGGAATCAGTACAATATCATTACAGCTGCATTACATTGATGAAACTGAATCATAATTTCAGCCTGGATGGGGAGCTGCCTTTAAAGGATATAGAGAAAGAGAAGGAAATAACTGTGGCCATTTTATGCAAACAATCTGCCATAGTAATTAGAATGGTAAGGAAGCATGTGGGGTAGAAATAGATATTAATTCAGGGAATGCTGCTGGTTACTTTAATCTATAATTGTTTTTATCCAAAGCACATTACTTTTTGATTAGAGCGCGACAGATTAATTGATTTCATCCCATGGTATACATGGTGAAAACATGCCTACCTATTTCAAGGACATTTTACTGTAGTGAGAATTTTGGTTTCTTTAAAAATCCATTTATGTTATGTAAATAGGTTTGTGTTTTAATCCTAGGGGTGGGATATGGGGCTGGTTCAGACTGTCTGAAGCACCTAACTGTGATTTGTCTTGTGCTGTGGCAGGGGCATGACTCTACCAGCTATAGCTTATGTTTGAGACTCTCGGGATTCTCAAGAAGGTATAAAAAGGCCAGAGCTCAGGGAGAGGTGGTGGCTGCTGCTTGCCCTGCTGCAGGTCCCTGCTGCTGCTGCTGCTGCTGCTGCTGCTGGATCCCTGTTGCATTTGCTGTTGCTAATTTGCTGGATTGCTGGTTGGAGATATCCTGACAATTAAGACTGGACTTGCCCCTAAGAACTCAACCTTCCAAACCAGCAGGAAAGAGATCTACTTCTCACTTTCCTTCTAACTTCTTTCTCACCTACCTGGTGTTGGGGAGTCGGAAGGGATAAGGGTGAAGAAGGGTGGTAGATATAAGACCCCAATAAAGTAGCCATAAAGAGAAGCTACACTTCACGGTTAGTAATATGAACCAAAACTATCTATAACATGACATGAGTGTGGGAAGATTGAATTTCTTTTGCCTGTGCAGTTCAAGTGATCATAAGGTCCCTCAAAAGTGGGTTTGTTTTGTTTAAATCAGTTTTGAAATGAATAATTGCCAACAAGTCATCATTGACAAAACAGAGTGGGACAAGGGAAGATGTTTCATTTTCTTTATTATAGAACCCAAGCTTTCTGTCCGCAGGCTTTGTTCCGCAGTGATCATGGTGGGCTGTACAGGTTAGTGCTTGTAGAGTGAAGAATTAGCTTTGGCTTCTGTAGTGGAGCCTGTCAGCTTTGTTTTGTCCCATGTCACCAGGAAACTTATTTTTTTTACTTTAGGAGATAGATTTAGGCTCGTCACGGATAGACAGCATATATCTTTGGCACCCTGCAGGACTGAAAAGGAAATTGCTATGAATCAGCCAGTATTTTTTTTTAATTCTTTATTCAATATTTAGTAGAAAAAAAATCTGATTTGATACTAATCAAAGTCTTATCCTTTGTTCTTTATTTAATCATTGTGTCCTCTTTTAGTTTTCCTCCCTGAGAGTTCACATCAGTAAAATCATCAGGAAACAGAACATACTGAGGAATTTGATGGTGAAGGGTATTTGCCTTGCATAATGGATACTCTTTCTTTGAGTGAATACTTCATTCAAGACCTTACAAGTCCCCATTGTACTATAGTTACAGGGTCTCTCTGCTTTCCTCCTGCGCCCTTCATGTTCTTTATTCTGGTTTCCATTTTCTAAATCTTTTCCTGAGATTCTTGATCCTTCTTTAACGTTCTTTGATAAAAGGATGTGGTGCTGTTAGTAGTTCTAAATCCATACTTGGCTACCTGCCAGATGTCTAGCACCCAAGGTCCTGTGATGTTGCTTCCCGTGGCACTGTGGGGCATGAAAAGTTGATTACGAATAGACCCGGTGCTTCAGTGTTTACTGGCAGCCCTCCCTACCTATCTCTTGTCTCTTCTTTCCGTCTTTGCTATGATCATCCTCACTCTCCCCTCAGAGGCTGCTTGACTTCATACCCAAGAGGGGCGGTACAGGCCCCTTACATCTTCCTAGGCTATCATCATGTCCTCCCTGTTCTTTCTGCTCTGCTCTCGCCCTCATTCTATCCCTTCTGCACACATGTCCTGAGAGCTGCAGCAGTTACTGTTTCCTCTGCCTAAGATGCTCCTTGCCTCTCGAGGTTCTGCACCTCCATAGCTCCTCACTCTGAAGAACTTTTGTTAAATATTTCCCCGTCAGACCTGCCCTTTAACCTCCTAGAATGTAGCTATCCTCCTCTTTCTCTTCCTCACCAGCCACCACTTTTCTCATGCCATTGTTCTGTGACTTTATCTCTGGTACTGGACAAATTAGTAAAGTCCTGTTTTTCTTTGTATCATTGTTGTGCACTGATAGCTCCAGGAGATCAGTTGCCACAAGGTCAGAGACCTGGTTTATGGTCTTTATGGTCCTGTTTTAGATTATTACCAATTTAGTGATACAGTTAAAAAGAATGACCTTTCTTATAGCAGTCTTAAGTCATCAAGCATGTAACCAGCTGAGGTTCCAGATACTGGGAACCTAAAGACTGTACTTTTCAGAGTATTGAATAGAGAAGGGGGAAATGCTTACCATTATGATCCATAGTTTGATCATTTGATATATATATATGTTTTATAATTAGACTTTATGACCTCTGTAGATATTATCTTTATATGTTTACAGAAATTAGTTTATTTAGTTTAAACAGGTTATTCCCAAAGTTTTTAAATTATTATATGCTATCCACTAAAATATAGCCTATTCTCATTATATATTTGTTGTTGACAACCAAACAAAAGAGGGAAGTGTCTGAAGAAAGAAAAGATTGCAGTGGGTGAGTGGTGGTGGTAGCAACACATGCTGGATTTGAGAGCCAAGACCCAAAGTGCTTTGAAAGTCTTTTGCTCACATTATTTATTGGAACTTTAGAACAATTTAAAAATCTATCTATCTATCTATCTATCTATCTATCTATCTATCTATCTATCTATCTATCTATCATCCTCCCATCCAACCATTGTATATATTTCTTTTATGTCATCTATTTCTATCTATCTATCATCTATCTATCTATCTATCTATCTATCTATCTATCTATCTATCTATCATTTGTCCATCTGCCTGTCCATCTGTCTGTCCATTCACCCATCTATTATATATTCTTCTTTTATAAGTCATCTATCTATCTATCTATCAGAAGGTAAAAGTGAGTCTGATGAACTTATACCATATAAACCAAAAATCTATAAACCACACATTTTGTGACACTTCTGGGGGAGACATGGACAAACAACCACTTATTGTAGTGAAAACAGAACAAAATAATGAAATCGCCAGAAGTCTAACTTGGTGAGGCAGTGAATTTACTGGGGCTTCTTACAAGAACATGGACACCTCACAGCAGCTGCGTTGCCAGAATCCCACTCCATTATGACACACAGAAGCTGCAACCAGGGAGTTCTCTGTATGATTTGCAGGAAGCTCAGCAGGTCTGAGAGCCTCGTCCAGGCAGCTTAGCTGGAGAGAGTCTTCTCTATCAGCAGCTGTTTACAGTTCTGGTAACCTTAGGGAGGGCCCTTGTAAGTCTCATCTCTCCCAGACATGTGAAGTTTATTTGTTTTCCAAGTCTCATGGGCCTCCCCTTTTTTTCCTAGAGGGAATGTTTTAACTGGAAGGAAATTTCTACATAATAGCAATGCATGTTTTCAGTTTGAAATTAGCTTATTATTTTCTCACTTCCACATGAAGTCTCACAAATTAATTAAAAGCATATATTCTGTAGTAATAATTTTTGACGTTCTGGGAGAAAGCAATTGTGTACCAGCTTCACTGTAATTTTGCACCTGTAATTTGATTAATTATTAATAAAGACCAATATAAATAATTCATTTCTTATTATGTTTACTAAGCCAGTGGGGCTTAGTATTGCCTGAGACAATATCAGTGTCTCAGACAAAGAAAATTCCAGATGCTCATTACCTTGTAGTGTGCCAGGAAAATACCACTACTGGGTTTATAAAAACATGTAGTATAAATGTTAATATGTAAAGTGTGTGGGTGATGAAGTCAACTATTGAGATAAAGGTCTCTAAAATATGAAAATTGGTAAATTTCAGATGGACTGAGTCCCAAATGATTTAGTTTGTAGTTATAGAAAAGTTTGTGCATGTGTGTGTATGCATGTGTGTGTGTGTCTGAATATGTATGTGCATGTGTGTGAATGTGTGCATCTGTGTACATGTGCATGTATATGCATATGCCTCTGATGTGTGCATGTGTGCATGCATATGTATGTGTGCACATGTGTGTAAATGTTTGCATATGTGTATATGTGCATGTGTGTTTATGGATGTATGTGTGCATATGTGTCTGTATGCATGTGTGAACAGGTACCTTTTGGTATGAAAATAAAGAATGTAAGTATAATGTGTTCGCAAATAATAAAATGTAATCCTAGAAAGTAAAAAATATATTGCTCCTTCCAGAACTCATCTTGAAAGAATTACAAAAGGCCCATGACTACAATCTAAAGGTTTAAAATGAGGAGGAAAGTCCATTTTCCTTCATAATCCTTCTCTGATTTTTTGATTGATTTCCAGGGCTTCAGGCATTGTGACAGTGAATACAGATGAAATTAGAAGGGAAATCTAGTCAGCAAAATGCCTGTAAATATAGCACGTAGACCTTTCTAGTCATTCATAGTGAGTGTCCATCCACTCAGACCCATCACTTCCTCTTCCTCATTGGCTCTTCACTGTCATCACCAACCAGCCATTCTCGTAGCTTTCAAGCCAACTTCTTTTCCTTCCTCACAATTATTCATGTTTGGCTGTTCAGAATACTGTCGTTTTTGCTCATAGCTCTCCTTTGAATCCAAACCTTTCTATTTCCCTCCCTACTTCCTGAGTTCACATCCTCAGTAGAAGAGTCAATCACCTGACACTTCCTGTCTAATAAAATTCTTCATCTTCTTTATTCTGTCACAGTAATGCATACTATGCGGCAAATTCTCTATTATGTCATAAGAGGCTTCTCACAACCAGATACTTACTCATCTTTCCACACTAACATCCCCAAATGTAGACTTCTTGCCATATCTCAGTAGATGAGTCTTACACTCCCATGCTCATAATATTGCTCCTTTTGCTAGGAATTTCTCTATCTGCCCACTTTTAAAAATCAACCTTGAGAATTCCATATTACATATTTTGTACATACCCATATAATGTGTACATATACTTTGATCATACCCATGATGTTCTCCCCTGAAACTTCTTGCAGACCTGTCCATGCCCTCTGTAACTGAGTTACTGATGGTTGTCTAAGGATTCATTGGATTTGTTACCTGTCACACATAATTGAACATCTGGGAAAGACAAGACCAAGCCACACAGAAAGGAGAAATAGCAGCTGTATTCCTTCTAGCTCCAACAGGCCTAAGGCTGGAAGTCTGCCAAACAGTTATTGGTTTCGGTATTATATAAGACTTCTTGGTCCTTGATTTTCCCCTCCTGACCCTGTTTAGATACCCACACCATACCTCACTGCTGTTTCTCCTCACAATGTCTTCTAAGAACAAGAAACAGCCATATCATGGAGTCCATTTGTACTTTCCTTGTCTACCTATGTCTCTCTAACAGTCCTTTATCACCTTTCCATTCCATATGCTCACACCTTCCTCTTTACAACCCACCAAATCCAATTAGAGTTTCCATATGTTCATGATGCATGAGCAAGGCACTCTGTAAGAGACCATACCCTATAGAAAACCAAGTGTTCCTACCATTACCCTGAATAGACATCATGCCAATAGTTTTGTTAGTGATGGGAGACCATAACCTACAGAAAACTACACCCCTACCCCTGAGTAGACATTATGCCAAGAGATTTGTTAGGGGTGGAGTCTCATGAGCACCTTCCTCACATTTATTGGAATTTTTATTGGGTAGGTGTCATATAGGCAGTTTCAGCTGTTATGCACTGATGAGAAAAATGGCCCTGGCATGGCCAGAAGACACTATTTTGCAAGCATTGTTTCTTTCTTTTTTCTTTTTCTTTTTGATATTGTAAGAAGTAAACTTTATTTGCATTTCCCTAATGACTAATGAAGTTGAGCAATTTTTAAGATGCTTCTCCACCATCTGAAGTTCTTCAGGTGAAAATTCTTTGTTTAACTTTGTACTCCATTTTTTAATAGGGTTATTTGGTTTTCTGGAGTCTAACTTCTTGAGTTTTTTTTATATATATTGGATATTAGCCCTCTATCTGATATAGGGTTGATGAAGATCTTTTCCCAATTTGTTGGTTGCCAATTTGCCCTTTTGATGGTGTCCTTTGCCTTACAGAAACTTTGTAATTTTATGAGGTCCCATTTGTCAATTCTTGATCTTAGAGCATAAGCTATTGGTGTTCTGTTCCCCCTGTACCGATGTCCTCAAGGGTCTTCCCCAGTTTCTTTTCTGTTAGCTTCAGAGTGTCTGGCTTTATGTGGAGGTCCTTGATCCATTTGGAGTTGAGCTTAGTACAAGGAGATAAGGATGGATCAATTCACATTCTTCTGCATGCTGACCTCCAGTTGAACCAGCACCATTTGTTGAAAAGGCTATCTTTTTCCCATTGGCTGTTTTCCGCCCCTTTATCGAGGATCAAGTGGCCATAGGTGTGTGGGTTCATTTCTGGATCTTCAATCCTGTAATCAAATCAAAACAACCCTGAGATTTCACCTTACACCAGTCAGAAGGGCTAAGATTAAAAATTCCGGAGACAGCAGATGTTAGTGAGGATGTGGAGAAGGAGGAACACTCCTCCACTGCTGGTGGGGTTGCAAATTGGTACAACCACTCTGGAAATCAGTCTGGCGGTTCCTCCAAAAACTAGGCACCTCACTTCCAGAAGATCCTGCTATACCACTCCTGAGCATATACCCAGAAGATTCCCCAGCATGTAATAAGGATACATGTTCCACTATGTTCATAGAAGCCCTATTTATAATTGCCAGAAGCTGGAAAGAACCCAGGTATCCCTCAACAGAACCGTGGATGCAAAAAATGTGGTATATATACACAATGAATATATACATACAGCCATTATGGTGGTATATATACAGCCATTAGAAACAATGAATTCATGAAATTCTTAGGCAAATGGATGGAGCTGGAGAACATCATACTAAGTGAGGCAACCCAGACTCAAAAGATGAATCTTGGTATGCACTCACTAATAAGTGGATATTAACCTAGAAAACTGGAATACCCAAAACATAATCCACACATCAAATGAGATACAAGAACGGAGGAGTGGCCCCTTGTTCTGGAAAGACTCAGTGAAGCAGTATAGGGCAAAACCAGAACAGAGAAGTGGAAAGGGTTGGGTGGGAAAATGGGGGGGGGGGGAAGGGGGCTGATGGGACTTTCGGAGAGTGGGGGGTCTAGAAAAGGGGAAATCATTTGAAATGTAAATAAAAAATATATCGAATTAAAAGAAAGAATAAAAGAAGTAAACTTTATTTTGTTTTTCAAGTATTTCATTTATTTAAGAAAGTAATAGAAAAGTAAACAGCATTTAAACAGTCACAGTGAGCGATAGTGAAGGGCCACCTTGAAAAGTTATAATTATATAACTAACAAGCATTCTTTCTAACTTCTGGTTATTTGCGCCTTTCCAGTCAGTCCCTCTTTCACAGTGTGCCCCGAGCTTTGGGGGAAGCAGTGATGTAGATGTCCCATTTGGGCCTGCATTGCTGTCTCTTTATGTCCTTGGTGATCCACCTCTGAATGGATGATAATGAGCACTAATCAATACTGTAGGCTGTGGACACAGGGAGACTCTGTTAAACTGTCCATGTTCTTGCAATATGAACTTGGAAAAAAAATCATTGAACTCCTTTTTCCCTCTACATTTTTATGTTTATGAAATGGGGACATCAATTATATATGTGTATGATAAGGTTGCTGTGAGGCTTAAATGAAAATAAATATGTAAATCTCCTTGTCATGGGAAACTATTTGCTGCACAAGCAGATGTAAACATTTCTTTGCAGTATACAGTATACAGTATACAGTATACGGTATACAGTATACAGGGAACATGTAAATCAGGTCTCTGGACTCTCCTGATCAACAATGAGATGTCACAAGAAGAGAATTTCAGCATGTGAAGAAATCGGCTCATTTGGGAGGTTATCCTGAATTCTTTGGAAAGTTCTAGGGAAATCTTTATTGTTAGCTTAGGAAGATATTTCACCAAGGACATAGAATGACTCATTTGACTAACAAGACCATTGTAAAGAAAATGCAAATTTATCTTTTTTTGTTCTCTCTGTTTGTTAGGCTTTCTCAGCCACTGGCTAAGAATTCATTACCTTCCATGGCTATCTGTGCCCTCTTGAGTAATAACTATTTTCTTGGTCTCGCAGATCATAATCAACTTCAGCTCAATATGATTTCTAGTCTCACACATGGCAAAAGCCCCAAGTTTGAGTTAATGTTGTATCTTTTCTTCTTCCTGTTCTTTTTTAAAATACTTTTAAAAAATTTATTTATTTTTTATTATTTTCTATATTCTTTGTTTTATTCCAAATGATTTCCCCTTTCCAGGTTCCTCCCATCCCAAAAGTCCCACAAGCCCTCTTCCCCCCAGTTCCCCAACAACCCCTTCTCACTTCTCTGTCCTGGTACTCCCCTACATTGCTGCATCAAGCCTTTCCAGGACCAGGGCCCTCTCCTTCCTTCTTCTTGGGAATGATTTGATATGTTAATTGTGTCTTGGGTATTCAGAACTTCTGGGCTAATATCTACTTATCAGTGACTGCATTCCATGTGTATTCTTTTGTGATTGGGTTACCTCACTTAGGATGATATTTTCCAGTTCCAACCATTTCTCTAAGAATTTCATGAATTCATTGATTTTAATTGCTGAGTAGTATTCCATTGTGTAAGTATACCACATTTTCTATATTCATTCCTCCACTGAAGGACAGCAACCCTACATCCAACAGAGGGCTTATGTCCAATATATACAAAGAACTCAAGAAGGTAGACTCCAGAGAGCCAAATAACCCTATTAAAAATGGGGTACAGAGTTAAGCAAAGAATTTTCACCTGAAGAACTTCAAATGGCTGAGAAGCACCTTAAGAAATGTTCAACATCATTAATCATTAGGGAAATGCAAATCAAAACAACCCTGAGATTTCACCTTACACCAGTCAAAATAGCTAAGATTAAAAACTCAGGAGACAGCAGGTGTTGGCGAGGATGTGGAGAAAGAGAAACACTCCTCCACTGCTAGTGGGATTGCAAGATGGTACAACCACTCTGGAAATCAGTCTGGTGGTTCCTCAGAAAACTGGGCATGACACTTCCGGAGGACCCTGTTATACCATTCCTGGGCATATAACCAGAGGATTCCCTGGTATGCAATAAGGACACATGCTCCACTATGTTCATAGCAGCCCTATTTATAATAGCCAGAATCTGGAAAGAACCTACTTCCTGTTCTGCCTCCATGAAGCTGGAAGTGCATAGAGATTAGAGGGAGCACAATGGTAAGCGATGATGTGTAAATACATTATTAACCATTTCTAAACACTATGTATAAACACATTAGCACCTATTTCTTGAAGAGCTGATCATCTGCTTTGTAGGGTTGACAAATGATTGATTGGATTATAGTGTGGCGCATGCAATGATAGAAGGATGCTTTGGGACCCACCAATGGAGAGGAAAGATACTAAAGGCCAGTGTAGAGAAGAGGACTGTGGGTTCAGAGGTGAGACTGGAACATAATGATCATTCTAACAAAATAGTACCATATGCTATAAAATTCCAGTATCATAAAAAACAGAGAGATCTAAACATAAAGCTGAGATCTGTAGGCAAGGAAGTTGTGTTTCAGGCTAGGGGAAGTAGTGCTTAAGACTAGTGAAAGATGGAAATCTGAGTAGCATGTGGTCAAAGAGAATAACTTGGTTGTAGATCACAAGAGAATCACTTGGGCTGGTTTGGATAGCCATGTGAAGCCTAGTCAGGTATCTGTTGTGAGGAAAATAACTTTCAAGGAGGAATGGTTTATCTCATTGTTTTAAAAGTCTAGTCCATCATTACTAGGTTTTAGCTCATACAGTGATAGTGCATCATGGTGAACAAGTGTACAAGAGAAAGACTGTTCATTTCATAGAAGTCAGTAAGGAGTGGAAGAAAGGAAGGAGTGAGATTTCATAACCCCTTCAGGGTCATGCCCAAGTGACTTAACTTGCGTCCACTAGCTCCCACCTACAGAGTTAACAAGTTAGTGAACAAATCATGTAGGTCATTGTGGGACATTTAAGAGCCCAGACATACTATGTGTGTGGCAGCATAACCTTTGGAATAGGATAAAGTTTACATGTATGTTAAATTATAATAGACGTGGAGTAAAATATTTGCTGATTATTTTTAGTTCCACTGCTTACAAGCTTCATGATTCTGGGCATGTTGAAACTTTTTGAAACTAATCAGTTCCTAGTCTAAAATGAGTGATTTTCAGCTGCAAAGTGTCCTTGATGTCAGTGAGAATTATACTTATGTGTGAGCATAAAGGTAAGCATTAGGACGTAGTTAGGGATTTATGCTGGGAAGTTGGATAGGTTTTCAGTACCAGATGGACTAACATGGACAGAGGAAAACCTCAGAGGTCTCAACCATACTTAAAGTATTATAGATAGGCCAGGAATTCTGAGAGTGCTAAAAATAGTCTTCCCCAGGGAAGAGAACACCAACTGGTTATCCAACACAAAGTGGTCAGTCCTGAAGACATAGATGTAAGTAATAGCATATAGACTGAATAGGTTGTGTTTATGTATTTAGAAGTACATATACATGTGTATATAACAACTATTAATGAAAAAAGAGGCCATGAACTTGAAAAATGAAAAGGAGGAATATATGAGAGGTTTTGAGAGGAAAGGGAGAAAAGAAAAAGGAAATGGAAAAATTTATAATTATAATATAATCTCAAAAAAGTAGGAGAAATAATTATAATATCAAAACCCGTAACATTATTTACCTCAGATGATATATATTTCAAAGGGAAAATATATGTATAAAGTCCTTTGTACTAAGCCTGCCACTTCATCTGGACTAAACAGTTTTTAGTTGATGGTTTTATCCTTCCCTTCAAGACTAAGGAGGAGGAGCATAATCTATAATATTATAGATTATGGTACTGCAGAGGGTACTAAAAACAGGAGTGTTTCAGTATAGGTATGACAAACTAGCAATGTCTAGTATTGTAATTATTGATGTTTAATTTTATTTTTATTTGCCCATTAATTGATTGTTTGTTTGGGCTAGTCTGAGGACTCATAATCATTTTCATGGTGATCCAAATGTGGCTTTGCACATCATCTGAGATGCTCAAATTGAAATTATTTCTACCAAAAACACCCTACTATTTATCCATTAAAGTTAGCTACCCACTAAGTTAAAATTTAACTTAGAGACATCAGTAGTTTATTGCTTGAGCCAATAATGTTGGTGCAAGATGCTCTCCCAAGAATACTTACTGTGTGCTCCTTAATTGTGTTTGATTCCCAACACAGATTATCTTGATTTACTGAAAATATACACTCACTCATTTTGAGTGGTCTGCCTGTAAACAACAATCTACAGAATGATACTGGAAACCATATGAAGTCAGAAAGAACAACAATAACTCCCATCTCCTAAATTCTGGATCTGACAGGCTCATTCCTCTCTGTTGTTTCATTGTTTTCCCATTTTAAATGATTAAAACTCAACCATTAGCAAATGTAGCAATAAATGGTGAATAATAATTAAAGACCAGTCTATCTTCTTTGGGTTCCAGCTGAACTCAAGAAATAAACAGATGTAAAATAAGTCAATGTAGGAATTGCAAATTTATTTACTTGTACTTTACCTTGGTGCAGGGGCTTCACAAGGAGATGATTAAACCAGTGAAATGGTTAGAATACGATACTAATAAAAGCTAATAATGAGCTGAATTGAACAGAGAGTGGGGAGCTGTGACAAAGCAATTGCATGGTTAAAATTTCAGCTATTTAAAGATATTCTATACATGAGTTTTTAATCCCAACTTTGGGTCTTTAAAGAAAAGGATGCTTCTTTAGATATAGAGAGGGCATCGTTCATATGAGACCTTGTCCCCTGCTTTCAGAATTAGAGAAGGGCTCAGAATAATCACGAAGTACAGTTTTGTTTTTGTTGTCTTTAACTCAACATGGTCATAAGCTGGAAATGTGTTTAAGTTGGAGGTGATGTTTCTTAACTCCATCAATGAGAAGAGCTTTAGATGGAGAAGAGTGCACTGCCAGCCCAAGAACATGAAGAAAATCATTTATGATATTGATTCTTTTTTTTTTCTGTGACCTAGTGTATAAGTGGAAGGTCTATTAATGACTTTGACCTAGAAAATGATTATTCCTAGAGAAAGTCTTTTACAGAAACTGTACTGTTTTTTTGGGTCATGAATATTTAGCTCCATGGCTCACGTTGGCTAACAACATTTGCAAGACTTTTGATGACAGAGTTGCTCAGAGGAGGACAATGTTTCAGGGTAATTGTTTGTGTCATCTGTTGCTCAGTTTGTCCAGCAAACAGTCCCATTCTTGGTACACAGCAGAGAGTGAATCATTAACATGAACTGAATCTGAAAATAAGGACATGTTGTTTCCAAATTGATTAGCATGGTTATAATTTGAAATTTTATTCCTAGTTAAGAAACTCTGTTGTTTACATGGAAACCTGAGATCCAGTCTATGCAGTGAGAAACTGGAGTGGTAAACTGAAGTATTTTGTAATAATATGGATGAATTTTTACATCCATATTATACCAAAATGGTTTTTTTTCAATCTTTTTTTGATGTTATTTTTTTTATTCGATATATTTTTATTTACATTTCAAATGATTTCCCCTTTTCTAGCCCCCCACTCCCCGAAAGTCCCATAAGCCACATTCTCTCCTCCTGTCCTCCCACCCACCCCTTCCCACTTCCCCGTTCTGGTTTTGCCCTATCCTGCTTCACTGAGTCTTTCCAGAACAAGGGGCCACTCCTCCGTTCTTCTTGTACCTCATTTGATGTGTGGATTATGTTTTGGGTATTCCAGTTTTCTAGGTTAATATCCACTTATTAGTGAGTGCATACCATGATTCACCTTTTGAGTCTGGGTTACCTCACTTAGTATGATGTTCTCTAGCTCCATCCATTTGCCTAAGAATTTCATGACTTCATTGTTTCTAATGGCTGAATAGTACTCCATTGTGTAGATATACCACATTTTTTGCATCCACTCTTCTGTTTAGGGATACCTGGGTTCTTTCCAGCATCTGGCAATTATAAATAGGGCTGCTATGAACATAGTAGAGCATGTATGCTTATTACATGGTGGGGAATCCTCTGGGTATATGCCCAGGAGTGGACCAAAATGTATTTAACCAAATGTGTAGAAATATGGTCCTTTTGTAAGATTGAACACATTGAGTTGCACCAACCCAAATGTGTACTTTCCACATATATTTTCATGCTAAAAACTTAAACAAAGAAGACAGAGCTTTTTAGCTAGCGGTTGTGACTGAGAAACTTGTGGCATTTAAAATAATGGTGAATGGCTCAGTCATTAAAAAATCTTCTTTATTTACTTTCACAAATACCACGAGAGGTTGAGACATGACATTGATTTTATTGTGGTTGTAGGACTTTCCAAACTAAAACAGAATTGAAGGCAGTTGACATTTTCAGTCATGTCATGGGTCAGAAAGGTAAGCTAATTTGGGATCATCTAAATCTAAGAAGCAGCTTTGTTTTACACAGTAAAAGGAAGAAAACTATTTTTCTTTAGAGTCACATAGGAAGGACCCTACTAATTATCTGGTACAACTGTGGCAGCCCTCGACAGGATGACTGGATAAAACTTAGAAATGGTGAAGTAGGGTGGTACCTGAGCTACTCATAGAACTAAAGAACCAACTATGACATTTTGAACCAACTAACTGAAGACTGGTATAAATCTGCTCAGTATGTTGGTTCCTATGTTCAGGGTACATGCAAATGTGGTTGCTTGTGTGTATAGCAGCATGAGAACACAAACATGCATAAATGTACATACATACATACATACATACATACATGCACATGCACACAGACATGCAAAAAGAAAGAATTGGAAATAGGAACAAGAAAGTTTGTTTTGTCTCACTCTGTTACTTAACAGCTATGTGTTCTAGGGTAAGTCATCTAAAGGGAGGGATAGATTCCTTTTTGTGCCCCTAGGTCCCCTCCCACCTTTCCTAACATATTTATTCATAGATTGTGCCTTTATGGACTACATCAGAGGCTCCTTAGCCTCTTGGATTCCTATTGGTGTTTTTACATTCCAAACCCAAACTGGAGTCAATGGTGGTGGCTGTCCTTGGCAACTGGTCTTTTAATGTCATTATCCTATACCTGTTTTTTTTTTTTTTTTTTTTTTTTTTTTTATCAACTGCATCCAACAATTCTTCATGTGACTCTTTTTGCTATGCTATTTTCCTTATCTCTATAGTGTTCCTTATCTTTATAAGTTTGGGTTTCCCCCTCCCCCGAATGATCTCTTCATTAACAACTCATAAGTTGGCTATGTTCTGTTTCTTGCTCTCAACCATGGCTGATATATTTAATAGACCTTCTTGTTATTGAGAAGAACTCCTAAGTTATGCTTCTGGTAATGAAAAAAGGAGATCACAGAGTGACTAATAGAAGTCCAGATGAACTTAACAAGAGAAAAGGAAGCACAGGTGTTGAGATGCAGGCATTCTGCAGGCTCCTATAGTTTTGATAGGCTGTTAGTCTGTATATGAAGCACTGAACGAACTCTATTATGTCGTGAACATTGATGACTATAGGAAATCTGGTGTGGATGATAAAACAGTATCACTGAGAAGAAGTCACCCGCAAAGGGTGCTCATGAAAACCAGCTGAGACTCTACACAAGAAAATTTCTTTCTACCTCATACATTTCAGTGGATTTTTTAAGCTCTTGATTATTTCTTTTATGAATCATTTCTTTTATAATATGAATTTAAATATAACAAATCTAAAACAAAGTACATAAATTTATATAATAGTTAGAAAACTCTGGTTTGAGAGGATGGTAGAAGTTTCTACCACCAATTATTGTACTGCTATCCTAAGAACTGGGTGTATGTTCAGAACATGGGTTCTTTTTATTTTCTCACTCAACCATCAGGTCAAAACCAAGCTCCAACTACATTCATTGCTTTGGTACCTGTCGTTTTTTTTATAGTGTTCAATTTTTTAGAAAAAGGCCGGACACACCTCTTTCAGCACTATGGCGAGGCTTACATGGTGAGCTGGAGTCATTGTCAAGCCTCACTTTGAAAAAGAATCAGTGTTTATAACTGCTTATAACGCATAGTGTGAGAAATGGCTCTGCAGACATTTTTGTGTTAAAATAACAGAAGTTGCTTTTATTCTTGTTAAGCCGTTTTCCGACATGAGATTTGATCATCTGACCATATCAATTGCTAACAGAATTTGACACTTGTTGCAGCTCATCTCTCTTTTAAAGTTATTATTTAAAAGGCTTTATATTATAGATTTCTTTTAAAGTAGTTGGTCCAGAATAGCTGTCATATTTACCATCAAAAATATAAACTAATAGGAGTTGAGAAAATATTTATTTATTATAGATACAAGATGGTTAATAATCATTGAGCCTAAGGGCCTTTGCTTCTAGATTTCTTTCCTATGTGGTAGATTATGTTATTTTTAGAATACTATCATGAAGTTGATAGAAACATGCTTTTTCTTGATGTTTAATTGAGAAATTAGAAGCTATTGAGAATTGAGACGCTATCAGGACACACTGAGATCTTGGCTTTTTTCCTTGGCATTTGGTCTTACTTTATCAGATTAAAATGCTGTGTAATTGTAGGAGAACATCTCCAGTTTTGTTTAGATACTAGATTTCAGAGATGGTCTTCCATCTCCCAGTGTCTGTTGATACTGACAGTGCTTGTCTCCACAGTTTTAAGCACAAATATGATCTACTATTTTTGAGACATGGTACAAAGCACTAAATAGACAGATGTTTATATTTCTCTAACCCTCCCCTAACTTCATCTACCTGATTCTTACTATGCAGAAGGGTTAGGTATTACCATGTATACTCTGGTTGTGAATTTCAGAACAAATGGGTCAAAACACCTCAGGGAATAGAGATTTGTGTAGACAGCTTCAACATTTTTAAGCGTCTTTCTTCTCATGAGGAAAAAGTCCTTTGTTGTATATTGAATTTCCAGTTGAGAAAATTTCATCTGGAAAATCTAGAGTAATTATACATCTAAACACACAAAAAAGGAATGGCATTGCTGATCTCAGTCAGCTTAGAAGTTTGAATTTTCAAATATTAACAAATGTTTAACCTGAGCTCTGTGTTATGTTATGTGATGGAGGGATTGATAATAAAGAAATAGAGGGTGAGGGATGGCTTCAGTGCCAGCATGTGGTAGTCAGTTGGTTACCCCTGCAACAAAACCTGCAGACAATAAACTCACAAGGAAAACAGGATGTTTTGGCCTCATAGTTTTAGAGTGTCCAGAGGTTCCTGCTCATTATCATTTGACTTCTTGCTTTTAGGATTGTGGGTAGGTAATCATTACAGAAGGATGTGATAGAGCAAACCCTAGCTCTTTTGGTAGAAGCTAAAGAAAGAGGAAGTCAGAGAGGCTAGGGTCCATAATTCCCTCTTAATGCCTACTTCTTTCTGGTGACCTAACGACCTCTCATTAAGCTCTTTAAAGTTAAACCACCTCAGGATAATGCCAGTCTGGAGATCAAGCCATTAACAGAGTGGTATGTGATGCAAGAAAGAGACTGGGAGAGAGAAAACCCTAGATGAATGATGAAACTGTTATGGAAGCAATGTTAGAGAAATTAAAGAGACTCAGTCTGGCATTTGACAATTGTATTATCATGCAGGTAATTCATGGGCCTACAGTGGAGGAACAGGGAACTAAAATGGCAACACAGCATTAAAAACTTTGGTTGTGGGATGAACCTGTGTATGCAAATCCTCGTCTTGTCTCCAGCATTTAGACCACTTTGGAGTAGTTGTTTCTGTTCTCATTTGTACATTAGAACAGTAGAGTTCTCTGAAGAATTTTGAGAACAAATATAGATGGCCAGGTATTGTTCTGCAACATTTCCATCAGAATGGGGGTGGAGAGCTGGGTCAGAATGTCATGGTTTTATAGTTGTGATCCTCAAATACTGGTGTATAGAAGAATCATCTGGAATTTGTAGAAATATACTGCTAGGCCCCATTGAAACCAAAAGTCAGAATCAAATGATTGGTTTATAGGTCAGAACATTTGATTCTGTAATTGTCTTAGTTAGGGGTTTACTGCTGTGAACAGATACTATGACCAAGGCAAGTCTTAATAAAGGACATTTAATTGGGGCTGACTTGCAGGTTCAGAGGTTCAGAGGTTCAGTCCATCATCATCAAGGCAGGGGAGCACCACAACATCTAGGCAAGCATGGTGCAGGCAGAGTTGAGAGTTCTACATTTTCATCTGAAGGCTGCTAGTGGAAGACTGGCTTCCAGGCAACTACAATGAGGGTCTTTTTTCAGTATTATTCGATATTTTTTTATTTACATTTCAAATAATTTCCTGTTTCCTGGATCCCCCCTCCCTGAAAGTCCCATAAGCCCTCTTCCCTCCCCCTGTTTCCCCATCCACCCCTTCCCACTTCCATGTTCTGGTATTCCCCTACACTACTGCACTGAGCCTTTCCAGAACCAGGGGATTTGCTGAAGGAGGCAGAGGCAGGAGGATCTGGAGTTCAAGGCCAGCCTGGACTATTCAATGAGGGTCTTAAAGCCCATACACACAGTGACACATCTACTCCAACAGGGTCATACCTTCTAATAGTGCCATTCCCTGGGCTGATCATAATATACAAACCATCACAGTAATCATTCTGAAATATTTGATGCCATCTCTTATTAAATATAAACAATGGCACAAGAGAAATGGTAGAGATAATGGATCATTTTGCACAATAAGACACGTTAAATCTAACACATTCATGAAGCCATGTTTGTCATTAGAAAGAAAAAGATTACTGTTCTTAGGTGGTAAACATGACCACAAAGACAGACCAACATATTGCTGTGGGAGATCTGGCCACCAAGCACACAGACTACAGTTTGAGACATTGCTGGTGCGGTAGAATGAATAGAATTTTTGCTTGGGAAGCTTTGCTTTTTTGTCAGGTGAGGGGTTGTATCTCAGCAAATGAGATAAGATGCTTCATAACCTTGCTATATTAGGTATGGCCCATGAGCATAAAAATATGTTAGAAATGTAAACTCTTAGATACCCATTCCATAGATCTATTGTTTCAGAGTTTTTACTTGAACAAGATTCCTGGACAAGTTGTAGGGTGAGTCTGTGATGCAGAATTGTGATTTAGGGCAGATTGCGGTCTAACAGAGCATGTAAAGACACTTTACCTTTAGTATTGCTCTAGTTAAGGTATGTGTGTGGCATGGGCAAGTCTGCTGAGCCGAAAGTCTCAAAGAGATCACAGGTATGAGAAGGAGTCAGATGGTCCAATAGCATTTAACAGTCTAAAGCTGTTTACTGCTTTAAGATTAATCTATTAGTTGCTTTGTGGAAAAGAAATATTGTCATACATGAAAATAATTTTATAATGACCATGGTCTTTTGATTATCCTTGAAAGTAAACACTGTTGGAAAGTTAATAACTTCTAAAAGTCCAGAGTATTAGGAGAAAAAACCCAAATACTTGAGGAAGACATGAACTTAGTTTTTTGCAAACATCTCTCTCTCTCTTTTTTTTTTCAATTTATATACTGCCTTTGGTCCTCCCTTATTCAAGAAAACTACATTTTTATGTAGCAGTTCAAAATCCCAGGAGAGTGAAACATTTTATTTCTATTTTTGGAAAAGACGACCATTTTCCTGCATGTTTTATTATCCATGAAAAGTTCTTATTTCCTAAATAGTATTTGTTCAAGCAAATCAATGAAAATTGCCTAAAGGCCTTCGGATCTTAGACACTTGGTAACTGCTAAGTCAGGTCTATCTTTCGAAGGTAAGAAGCAGAGAGCTTGCCACTGTGGTGTCAAATGAAGTAGACAAGGGCATTTTCAGAGAGGAACATCCCTTTTTGGAGGGCAAGCTATGTCTAGCAGGTAAGAGATCCACAAATTCCTCTTAGGGAAACAGTACTTCCTTCACTGCTGATTGATCTGTTTTTCTAGGTATCAAAATGAGCATAATTTTAATAATTTGAAAGGTTGAGTATGAGTCAATCTTGCTATCAAAATTTTTTATTGTTTCATATCCTCGTCTTATAGTCATATGCATAGAATGATCTGGACCATTTATATTCATTTGAGACCTCCCCCACCTGTCCACAAAACAAGTATTTATAGCAGGAGGGTGGATTGCACTTGCTATGAGGCTGCGCAGAGTTATCAGGGGAGTGGGAACTTGGGTCAAAAGCTGATCAAGAAGAAAATGCATATCCACAATGACCTTCAAATCTGTTAATCCCCATCTAGTTACCTAACATCCTTGTCAAGACTTGAGACCACAGCATCATTTAGGAGATTGAAGTTGAGTTGATTTAGCTACTTATGGATGACAAGGATTTAGAGTATCTATTCCTCCTGATTTTTCAGCCCTTAGATAGCAATGGGATTATATTGTTATATACTGTCTGAGTACAAATGGATTGTAAAGGACAGGAAATAAAATCAAGATGCAAACTGAGTACAGAAAGCCAAAAGATTAATAGTAATATTATTAAGATTATAATAGATTTAATTCATTTCCATTATGAAAACCAAGAGAACCACTACCAAAGCCAAAAGTGTTGGTTCAGTCTACACTAGATTTTGTTATTCCTTTATATTTACCTTCTAAGAATCTGTGTGAAAGAAGAAAGTTAACAGGAAACCAGACTAGAGACCAGAGACCTCTAAATCCTGGTGTTCTGGGTCTCTGGCCAGGATGTTTCTGACTTCAAACAAAGAGTGAATATTGTGATTTTTATCCATAAAACTGCCTGAACAGTTTCTAGATCTTGTTCTTATCATTACCAGAGACAGTCACAGACAAGAAACCCAGATAATGAGGATGACAAAAGTCAGGGAGCATCTGATCAGTTTCATATCGAGCAATAACCTGAAGTCTTCAGCACAGTTACTGCATGTTGTGTGTTTTGGGATTCTCCAAGAGAACTAGAGGATGTCCTGTGCTGCCAACAGGAAGTTAAGTTAGAGACCACTTAAGAACAGGAAGATAACATATTTCAAGTAGGTATGGGATGGCTTTAGGCTTAGAGAGGTTTAAAAAGTCAAATAAGATTTCTAGAACTTCTTTTGGTATTCCTATGGAGTCCCTGTCCTCTTCGGCTCCTTCACTCATCCCCATAACTTTTCATAACCCTCCCTGAGCCCCTCTAATGCTTGGTTATGGTTTTCTGCATCTTTTTCAATTGGTTTCTGGATAGAGCTTCTCAGACAACAGTTATTCTAGGCTCCTGTCTGTAAGCATAGCAGTATTATCAATAATGTTAGGGATTGCTTTTTGCCCATGGGATAGGCCTCAATTTGGACCTGTCCTGTCTGTGGATCCCATACCACTAATTAGACTGGCCTCAGTGGGAAAGAATGCACCTACTTATACAGTGACTTGATGTGCTGTGGGAGAGGTGTGTGGGGTATGTGGGTGGGGGAGCAATACCCAAGGAGGGGCTCCACATTTTCAAAAGAGAAGAAAAGGGGGAGTGGGGAAAAATCTGTTTGAGGGGGTACTGAAAGGAAAGGGAGGCTGATATTGGTATGTAAAGTGAATAAATAAATTTTAAAAAGTGACCATAGGTGTGTGGGTTCATTTCTGGGTCTTCAATCCTATTCCATTGATCCACTTGCCTGACATTGTACCAATACCATGCAGTTTTTATCACTATTGCTCTGTAGTAATGTTTGAGGTCTGAGATACTGATTCCCCCAGAAGTTCTTTTACTATTGAGAATAGTTTTAGCTAACCTAAAGGAGCTGAAAACATCCAGTGGAAAAAAATAGCCTTTTCAACAAATGGTGCTGGTTCTATTGCAGGTCAGCATGCAGAAAAATGCGTATTGAACCATTCTTATCTCCTTGTACTAAGCTGAGCTCCAAGTGGATCAAGGAGCTCCACATAAAACCTGACACACTGAAACTAATAGAAAAGAAACTGGGGAAGACCCTGGAGGATGTGGGCACAGGGGAAAAGTTCCTGAACAGAACACCAATAGCTCACACTCTAAGATCAAGAATTGACAAATGGGACCTCATAAAATTACAAAGTTTCTGTAAGGCAAAGGACACTGTCAAAAGGACAAAACTTCAACCAACAGATTGGGAAAGGATCTTCACCAACCCTAAATCCGACAGAGGGCTAATATCTAATATATACAAAGAACTCAAGAACGTAGACCCCAGAGAACCAAATAACCCTATTAGAATGTAGGGTACAGAGCTAAACAAAGAATTTTCACATGAAGAACTTCAGGTGGCTGAGAAGCACCTTAAGAAATGTTCAACATCATTACTCATTAGGGAAATGCGAATCAAAACAACCCTGAGATTTCACTTCAAACTAGTCAGAATGGCTAAGGTTAAAAACTCAGGAGACAGCAAGTGTTGGCGAGGATGTGGAGAAAGAGGAACATTCTTCCACTGCTGGTGGGATTGCAAGATGGTACAACCACTTTGGAAATCAGTCTGGCAGTTCCTCAGAAATCTGGGCATGACACTTCTAGAGGACCCTGCTATACCACTCCTGGGCATATACCCAGAGGATTCCCCGGCATGCAATAAGGACACATGCTCCACTATGTTCATAGCAGCCCTATTTGTAATAGCCAGAAGCTGGAAAGAACCCAGGTGTCCCTCAATGGAGGAATGGATAAAAAAATTGTGATATATTTACACAATGGAGTACTATTCAGCCATTAGAAACAATGAATTCATGAAATTCTTAGACAAATGGATGGAGCTGGAGAACATCATACTAAGTGAGGTAACCCAGTGTCAAAAGATCAATCATGGTATGCACTCACTGATAAGTGGATAGTAGCCTAGAAACTTGGAATACCCAAGACATAATCCACATATTAAATGATGTCCAAGAGGAATGGAGGAGTGGCCCCTGGTTCTGGAAATACTCAGTGCAGCAGTATAGTGGAATACCAGAACAGGGAAGTGGGAAGGGGTGGATGGGGGAATAGGGGGAGGGAAGAGGGCTTGTGGGACTTTCAGGGAGTGGGGAGCCAGAAAAGGGGAAATCATTTAAAATGTAAATAAAAAATATATCGAATAAACAACTTCAGCAAAGTGGCAGGTTATAAAATCAACTCAAGCAAATCAGTGGCCTTCCTATACTCAAAGGATAAGCAGGCTGAGAAAGAAATTAGGGAAATGACCCCCTTCACAATAGCCACAAACAGTATAAAGTATCTTGGGGTGACTCTTACCAAACATGTGAAAGATCTGTATGACAAGAACTTCAAGACTCTGAAGAAGGAAATGGAAGAAGACCTCAAAAAATGGGAAAACCTCCCATGCTCATGGATCGGTAGAATCAATATAGTTAAAATGGCCATTTTGCCTAAAGCACTATACAGATTCAATGCAATACCCATCAAAATCCCAACTCAGTTCTTCACAGAGTTAGAAAGAGCAATTATCAAATTCATCTGGAACAACAAAAAACCCAGGATAGCTAAAACTATTCTCAGCAACAAAAGAAAATCTGGGGGAATCAGTATCTCTGACCCCAAGCAATACTACAGAGCAATAGTGTTAAAAACTGCATGGTATTGGTACAGTGACAGGCAGGAGGATCAATGGAACAGGATTGAAGATCCAGAAATGAACCCACACACCTATGACCACTTGATCCTCGACAAAGAGGCTGAAAACATCCAATGGAAAAAAGATAGCCTTTTCAACAAATGGTGCTGGTTCAACTGGAGGGCAGCATGCAGAAGAATGCGAATTGATCCATCCTTGTCTCCTTGTACTAAGCTCAAATCCAA
The DNA here is from genome assembly GCF_947179515.1 of Apodemus sylvaticus. NCBI lineage: Eukaryota > Metazoa > Chordata > Mammalia > Rodentia > Muridae > Apodemus > Apodemus sylvaticus. Next base: position 54,377,435 of record NC_067487.1, read on the forward strand.
ATGGATAAAGGACCTCCACATAAAGCCAGACACTCTGAAGCTAATAGAAAAGAAACTGGGGAAGACCCTTGAGGACATCGGTACAGGGAGAAAGTTTCTGAACAGAACACCAATAGCGTATGCTCTAAGAGCAAGAATTGACAAATGGGACCTCATAAGGTTACAGAGTTTCTGTAAGGCAAAGGACACCATCAAGAGGACAGATCGGCAACCAACAAATTGGGAAAAGATCTTCACCAATCCTACATCAGATAGAGGGCTAATATCCAATATATATAAAGAACTCAAGAAGTTAGACTCCAGAAAACCAAACAACCCTATTAAAAAATGGGGTACAGAGTTAAACAAAGAATTCTCACCTGAAGAACTTCGGATGGCGGAGAAGCATCTTAAAAAATGCTCAACTTCATTAGTCATAAGGGAAATGCAAATCAAAACAACCCTAAGATTTCATCTTACACCAGTCAGAATGGCTAAGATTAAAAATTCAGGAGACAGCAGGTGTTGGAGAAGGTGCGGAGAAAGAGGAACACTCCTCCACTGCTGGTGGGGTTGCAAATTGGTACAACCACTCTGGAAATCAGTCTGGCGGTTCCTCCGAAAACTGGGCACCTCACTTCCAGAAGATCCTGCTATACCACTCCTGGGCATATACCCAGAGGATTCCCCACCATGTAATAAGCATACATGCTCTACTATGTTCATAGCAGCCCTATTTATAATTGCCAGATGCTGGAAAGAACCCAGGTATCCCTCAACAGAAGAGTGGATGCAAAAAATGTGGTATATCTACACAATGGAATACTATTCAGCCATTAGAAACAATGAATTCATGAAATTCTTAGGCAAATGGATGGAGCTAGAGAACATCATACTAAGTGAGGTAACCCAGACTCAAAAGGTGAATTATGGTATGCACTCACTAATAAGTGGTTATTAACCTAGAAAACTGGAATACCCAAAACATAATCAACACATCAAATGAGATACAAGAAGAAAGCAGGAGTGGTCCCTGGTTCTGGAAAGACTCAGTGAAACAGTATTTGGCAAAACCAGAACGGGGAACTGGGAAGGGGTGAGATGGAGGACAGGGGAAGAGAAGGGGGCTTACGGGACTTTCGGGGAGTGGGGGGGCTAGAAAAGGGGAAATCATTTGAAATGTAAATAAATTATATCGAATTAAAGAAAAATAAAAAAAAAGAAGGAAGGAGTGACCCCTGGTCCTGGAAAGGCTCAGTGCGGCAGTTTAAGGGAATATCAGGACAGGGAAGTGAGGAGGGTTGCATTGGAGAACAAGGGGAGGAAAGAGGGCTTATGGGACTTTTAGGAAGGGGGGAATCCAGTGAAGGGGAAATCATTTGAAATGTAAATAAAGAATATATGGAATAAAAAATTAAAACAAAAACAAAAAACAAAAACAACAAAAAATTAAAAAAAATTCTGGGAACAAAAGAACTGAATATTGGTAGATCAACAAGTTCTATTTATTAAAAGCAATGATTGGGGCCAAGAGATGGTTCAGTTACTAAGTACTTGCCCTGAATTCATGAGTTTGATCATCAGCACCAATGTCAAAAAGCTGAGTATGTTTGTGATCTCAGTGCTGAGGAAGTGCAGACAACAGGATCCCAGGGATTGGCTAACCAGCCTGCCTAGGTGATACAGCAACCTTCATGTTTAATGAGAAACCCTGTCTCAAAAATAAGTAGGGAGACCAGAGATTTGGTTCAATATATGGTTAAGAATACATGATGCTTTTGCAGAGAACCAGAGTTCAGTTCTCAAACACTCATGTAAGGTGGCACACAATTGCCTGTGACTTCACCTTTAGGGGATCTGGTTTGCACTTCTGACCCCTGTAGGCATCCACATGCACATGTATATACCCACAAAGAAATGTGTGTGCATGTGCACATACACACACACACACACACACACACACACAGACACACACATGTACACCCACATAATCTAATAAAATAAATCATTGACTGTCTCTGGCTCTTATTATTTTTTCCCTCTTCTGTGAAGATCCCTGGGCCTCGGGAGGGATGTGATACAAACATTCAATTTGCAGAAGAACATGCCATAATTTTTTTTGTTTGCACGTTGACTATGGAAGAAAGATTACATAATGAAAAGAAGAGAAAAAAGGTTATTTTGTTTCTCAAGGGCGGTGATGCAAGCTAAGGAGGAGTATGATTTAGCTGCTATGGAAAAAAGTCATCTCTGGCCTTCATGGAACATTGGGAAAGAACATTATACATCCTGCATACATGTAAGTCACAGACCAGGAAATTTCTTGGGGAAAGTGTGAAATTCTAAGCCATAGAAAGAGTATAACTTGGATGTAAATAAACTCATTGGTTATTATCGTAAGAAGGCTTTTTTTTTTAAACAGGGTTAGGATTCAGGAAAGCAAACACAGAGGGCACTGGGTGTTTAAGGAGGCAGGTTAACAGTGCTCCAGCGATGAAAGGAAGAGCCTGACACATCTTTCTGCAAGCAGTCCAACAGAGTTCTTATTCAATATCTTATCTAACAGAGACAGGTTTAATATCCTGGAATCAAACTTTGTGATAAAATATAGAACATTCGATGCTTCTGGGGCTCTTGACACACACAATCAGCATGGTCTGACTGTTTGGCTTGCTGATTAAGAACACTGAAAAGCTTAGGCCATTAAAATGATTTATTGATGATAACTTTTGTCTGTTGAAAGAGTGACCCGTGAATATGCAAGACTAATTATTACTTATAAATCTTATTCTCACCCATATCCTGTCTATATCTCTTTCATTCCCCACTTCTTGTTTCTCGAGTTCTTATCTCTTGCCTGATGCTTGAATCCCAACATGTCTCTGTGTGTTTGTACTCTGTCCTTTCCTTTCAGTGGATCTGTCCCCACAGTGGCATGGCTTGGGATGCTGGTTCAAGGACTTTCTTTTCTCTTACATCAAGAGTTTAGCGAACCTGCACATCCCATGTTTGGTTGGATTTTTGTAGATACCAGTGTGAGTTTGACCAGATTTTAGTAGCTACAACTTGGTGGCGGCAGAGGAAAAATTCCTTATGAAAATAAGTTTTCGAAATCCTGAGAGCTTAATCATTCACCCTCAGACTCATTGGCTCATGTGCAAAGTAAAGGCTTGGAGAACTCTTTCAGAAAGAACCATTTTGTGGTGAATTTATAATGTTGATTCTAACAGGATGTGAAGATACAGTTAGCGTATTTCATATGACTCTATATAAAAACAGTACCTTGACTTTAAGTATTGGCCCTAGTGTAAGAGTTTCTGATGTGTTTTTGGTATTAGCAGATAATATTTGGCATAGAGCTTCCGATGGTGCAGTTCAAATTATATTTTATTTCGTTTGGTTATTTTCACCTTTACTAGACTAAACTGCAGACTTGGAATAATCTGTATACTTCTCATCTACTGTGACAAAATCCAGATAAAATTTGGACAAGTCTAAGTCTCTTATCTTAGCAATGTCTCTATTTATGTGTGTCTAGATAGTCTTTGAGGAGTGATGTCTACCTCTTTTCCCACTGATGCAGCAATATTTGGACATTCAGTATTTTAAAAAAAATGTTTTGACCTGGGTTTGGAATCTTCTTTTTGTTATAGTCACCCCAGGCTAGGAGCAGAACTTTCTGATAATATAGCTAAATTGCAATCCCTTCCAGCCAACACTATGCTCCTGAAAACATTTCTGCTTACCTGGGAATTGGGATATTTTGGAAATTATATCATAAAGTGCTTACCTTAAGAGGATGCCACAGAGAGGCTTCAAAATGAGGCCACAGACCTGGCAGAGATGTATATTGCCTTGGGAATTTAAGCTGTCAAATAGAATGCAGAGAAAAATGCTGGCAGTTCAATTTCCTTCCTCCTTTCCCTCTGTGTGACTGGAACATAAGTCTCTCTCTCTCTCTCTCTCTCTCTCTCTCTCTCTCTCTCTCTCTCTCTCTCTCTCTCTCTCTCTCTCTCTCTCTCTCCTTCTTTCTTTTTCTCCCTTTCTCCTTTTTTTCATGCTAACCCATTACTCTATAACAGATGATTTATGTACCCTCTAGCCTAATACCATCTTAAACCTTTCTTTTGAATTAACTTGTAATTGTGCATATTAGTAGGGTACAGTGTGATGATTCAATGCATGCATACAGCATGTTCTTGTCAAATTAGGATAATGAGTATTATTATCTTGCCTTAACATTTCTTTATGTTTGGAGCCTTCTATCTTCTAGAGCTTCATAAAAGATAGAATAGGCTAGGCCAGACAGCATTTTTATCTTCATGGCATTTGCCATTTAATTTTTCACAGAGATAACATTTCTACATGTTCCTTGTAGGGGAGTTTTTCTTTGGATATGCTTGCTTCTTCTCTTTTTAATTGTAATTCTTATTTAATCTGTTCCTTGAATATTTTATACATGTATATACTTCATTCCAGTTGCTCTTCCCTCCTTCCTCTCTTATCTCTCTCACACTTCTGCCAACCTCCCTCCTCTATCCAAATCCATTCCTCACATTCATGTCTTATTTGTTCTGTAATCCACCTAGTTTAACCAGTGCTATCTCATGAGTGTGGTGAATGAGGGCCCCGGGCAGGAGTGAGCTGGAGACAAATGACCGTCGAATGGGGCCACTTGGGTGGGTTGGATGAGGAGTGAGGTTGAGATGATCATGTGTCAGGTACCATGAAGGCCTAGGCAGTAAACTATGTCAGAAACAACCCCAGCCTGGTGTCATAATACACAAGTGGGGATAGCACTCCTGAAACTACTTCTGAGATGACCTCAGACACTCAGAAAACCCAGGTACCTCTAAGAGGATCAAATAAGTGGTGGAAAATGGAAGAGAAAGACAAACAGAAGGATGTGGGCACAATGGAGAGAGGCAGCAATGGAGACTTGTGGGTAGTAAGTATGGCCTGATATGAGCAGTCCATGATGCCACCTGTGACCCTGGTGGGTTTTCATTAGTATTTTTATTTTTTAATAAATTCATCTTTCCTCTACTAAATTATTCTTATTATTTTATTCAGTCCTTTGTGTTTTCTTCAACTTCAATCAAGTATATATCCTTTAATGGCTGCTACATGCATGTGTGTGTATATATATATATATATATATATATATATATATATATATATATATATATATATGAGTGTATATATATACTAAATATAATCTTCTCTGTCTGAATAATGTTACTTGTATCTGTATTTCTTGGGCTGACCATTTGGTATTAGATAACTTACTGATCTGGTCTTCCCTAGAGAAGACTATTTATCCTACACTCACCATTAATTAGTTGCTTGTAGTTTTTTGTGTAGGATTAAAGCCTCTTGGGATTTCCCCTACTTTGATATGTCTCTTAGTGAAATCCTTGTTCAGCTCATGTATAGCAGCAATGTTGGAGATTTTTTTGATGTTAATAAAAAAGGAAAGCACAAATTTGAAATGGAGCAAAGAGAGGTGTATGGGAGGAACTGGAGGGAGTAAATGTATGATGGAAATGATATAATTATATTATTATAAGAGAAAAATTTAAAATGGAATCTATTCTTATCCTCTTAAGTTTGTTAATGTTCTCTAAACTCTTAGAACATTTGAACATATTTATAATAGCTCTTGTAAATTCTGAATCTTGCATTTCATTTAAGTTGCTCTTGTTGGGCACGATTACTATGGGATTTTTAATTTTTGGAAGAGTCATGTTATCTGTTTTTTTTTTTTTATTGTTTGTGTTTTTGTGATGGAACCCAGGCAGTTTGGGATAAGTTGTTGGTTTTGTCTTTTGATGTGAGGTTTTAGGTCACTCTGCTAGAGTCCCAAGGCAGGGCAAGGCAAGGCCAGGCAACTGGATGGTTGGATTGGGAGAGTTCCAGTGGGGCACGACTTAGGGGAGGAAGCCTCTTATGGTACAGGAGCAGTTCCCTTCCCTTATATTGCTCTGTGTGTCTATAAATGAGAATAATATTTTTAATTTTTAATTAGCCATACTAATTGCAGCATAGAGCCATAGGAGACTCAGTATTTCGTGAGGCTCCCCAAAAATATTTGGACAGTTTTGTCAGGTATATGTATCCAGTCATGCTTTTCAGTTTACCATAGTAAATTCTGAGCTAGAGCTCTCTTTGTTAAATATGATCAGTTCCATGAGCATGCTAAGTATGTGGACATCTAAAATATCTAATAGAGACAAAGGGTAATGTATCTTATTAACTATATAGGTTTTCTTTTTTTCTTTTTTTTTTTTTTTACTAGGGATATCTTTTCCAGTACTCCCATTGTTGATGAAGACCCAGGACATAATCCACAAATTAAATGATGTCCAAAAAGAATGGAGGAGTGGCCTCTGGTTCTGGAAAGACTCAGTGCAAGAGTATAGGGGAATTCCAGCGCAGGGAAGTGGGAATGGGTGGATGGAAGAATAAAGGGACAAAGAGGGCTTATGGGACTTGTGGGGAGTGGGGACCCAGAAAAGGGGAAATCATTTGCAATGTAAATAAAAAAAATAAATTAAATAAAAAAAAGTCAAAAAAAAAAAAAAAGAAAGTGGTACACTTACTTTCACATAGACAAAAAATCCTACCCATAAAATAAACATAAACTAATTTATCCAGACATTTCAGGAGAAAAAGTATTCTGCAGCAGCTGCAAATAGTGATAATTTGACTTCTTCCTTTCCAATTTGAATCCCTTTGACTTCCTTCTGTTGTCTAATTGGTCTAGCTAGGACTTCAAGAACTATATCGAAAAGATATGGAGAGAGGGGGCAGCCTTGTCTAGTCCCTGATTTTAGTGGGATTGCTTCAAGTTTCTCTCCATTTATTTTGATGTTGGCTACCGGTTTGCTGTATATTGCTTTTACTATGTTTAGATATGGGCCTTGAATTCCTGTCCTTTCCAAGACTTTTAGCATGAAATACTTTTTCAGCATCTAATGAAATGATCATGTGTTTTTTTTTCTTTGAGTTTGTTTATGTAGTGGATAGCATTTATGGATTTCCTTATATTGAACCATCCCTGCATCCCTGGGATGAAGCCTACTTGATCATGGTGGATGATCATTTTGATGTGTTCTTGGATTCGGTTGGCAAGAACTTTATTTAGTATTTTTGCATCAATATTCATAAGGGAAATTGGCCTGAAATTCTCTTTCTTAGTTGGATCTTTGTGTGGTTTTGGTATCAGCGTAATAGGGGCTTCGAAGAAGGAGTTGGGTAGTGTTCCTTCTGTTTCTATTTGGTGGAAAATTTGACGAGTATTGGTGTTACGTCTACTTTGAAGGTCTGATAGAATTCTGCACTGAAACCATCTGGTCCTGTGCTTTTTTTTGGTTGGAAGCCTATCTATGACCCCTTCTATTTCTTTAGGGTTTATGGGTCTGTTTAGATGGTCTATTTGATCCTGGTTTAATTTTGGTAATTGGTATCTTCCTAAGAAAATGACCATTTCCTCCAGATTCTCCAGTTGTGTTGAGTACAGGTTTTTGTAGTAGGATCTGATGATTTTTGAATTTCCTCGGTTTCTGTTGTAATATCTCCATTTTCATTTCTAATTTTGTTCATTTGGATACTTTTTCTGTGCCCTTTGGTTAGTCTGGCTAAGGGTTTATCTATCTTGTTGATTTTTTCAAAGAACCAGCTTTTGGTCTTGTTGATTCTTTTTATGGTTCTCTTGATTTCTACTTGATTGATTTCAGCCCTGAGTTTGATGATTTCCTGTCTTCTTCTCCTCCTGGGTGAATTAGCTTCTTCTTGTTTCAGGGTTTTCAGTTGTTCAGATAATCTTCTAATGTAAACTCTCTCGAATTTCTTTTTGGAGACACTCAAAGCTATGAGTTTTTCTCTTAGCACTGCCTTCATTGTGTCCCATAGATTTGTGTATGTTATACCTTCATTTTCATTAAATTCTAAGAAATCTTTGATTTCTTTCTTCATTTCTTCCTTGACCAAGGTATCATTGAGTAGAGTATTGTTCAGTTTCCATGTGTATGTGGGTTTTCTGTTGTTTTTACTGTTACTAAAGACCACTTTTACTCCATAGTGATCTGATAGGAGGCATGGGATTATTTCAATCTTCTTATATTTGTTGAGATCTGTCTTGTGACCAACTATATGATCTATTTTGGAGAAGGTACCATGAGGTGCTGAGAAAAAGGTATATTGTTTTGCTTTGGGATAAAAAGTTCTATATATATCTGTGAACTCCAATTGGTTCAAAGTTTCAATTAGTTTCACTGTCTCCCTGTTTAGTTTCTGTTTTCCTGATCGGTCCATTGGTGAAAGTGGAGTATTGAAGTCATCCACAATTATTGTGTTAGGTGCAATGTGTACTTTGAGCTTTAGTAAAGTTTCTTTTATGAATGAGCGCACGCTTGTATTTGGGGCATAGATGTTCAGGATTGAGAGTTCTTCTTGTTGGATTTTTCCTTTGACCAGCAAGTAGTGACCTTCCATGTCTCTTTTGATGACATTAGGTTGAAAGTCAATTTTATCTGAAATTAGAATGGCAACTTTAGCTTGTTTCCTGGGACCATTTGCTTGTAGAATTGTCTTCCAGCCTTTTACTCTAAGGTAGTTTTTGTCTTTGATATTGAGGTGTGTTTCCTGCATGCAGCAAAATGTAGGGTCCTGTTTACATAACCAGTCTGTTAGTCTACGTCTTTTTATTGGGGAATTGAGTCCATTGATGTTAAGAGATATCAAGGAGTAGTGGTTATTGCTTCCTAACATTTTTGATTTTAATGTTATACGTGTGTGGTTATCTTCTTTGGGTTTGATGGAAGAAGCTTAATATCCTGCTCTTTCCAGGGTATAGTTTCCCTCGTTGTGTTGGTGTTTTCCCCCTATTATCCTTTGTAGGGCTGGGTTTGTAGAAAGATATTGTGTAAATTTGGTTTTGTCATGGAATATCTTGGTTTCTCCATCTATGGTAATTGAGAGTTTCACTGGGTATAGTAGTCTTGGCTGGCATTTGTGTTCTCTTAGAGTCTGCATGAGCTCCACCCAGGATCTTCTAGCTTTCATGGTCTCTGGTGAGAAATCTGGTGTAATTCTGATAGGTCTTCCTTTATATATTACTTGCCCTTTTTCTCTTACTGCCCTAAGTATTCTTTCTTTGTTTAGTACATTTGGGGTTTTGATTATTATGTGACAGGAGGTATTTCTGTTCTGGTCCAGTCTGTTTGGAGTTCTGTAGGCTTCTTGTATATTCATGGGCATCTCTCTCTTTAGGTTAGGGAAGTTTTCTTCCATAATTTTTGTTGAAGATATTTGCTGGCCCTTTAAGTTGTAAATCTTCACTCTCATCAATAGCTATAATTCTTAGATTTGGCTTTCTCATTGTGTCCTGGATTTCCTGGATATTTTGGGTTACAAGCTTTTTGCATTTTGCATTTTCTTTAACTGTTGAGTCCATGGTTTCTATGGTATCTTCGGCATCTGAGATTCTTTCTTCTATCTCTTGTATTCTGTTGTTGATATTTGCGTCTATGGTCCCTGATTTCTTCCCAAGTTTTTCTGTCTCCAAAGTTGTCTCCCTTTGTGCTTTCTTAGTTGTTTCTACTTCTGTTTTTTTTTTTTTATTTATTTTTGTTTGTTTGTTTGTTTTTTTGTTTTTTGTTCTTTTTTAATTTTTTTTAATTTCTTTATTATATATATGTAAGTACACTGTAGCTGTCTTCAGACACCCCAGAAGAGGGCCTCAGATCTTGTTAGAGATGGCTGTGAGCCACCATATGGTTGCTGGGATTTGAACTCATGACCTTTGGAAGAGCAGTCGGTGCCCTTAACCACTGAGCCATCTCTCCAGCCCTCTACTTCTGTTTTTAGATCCTGGAAATTTTGCTCAGTTCTGTCATTTGCTTGTTTGTGTTTTCCTCTAATTCTTTAAACTATTTTTGTGTTTCCTCTTTCATGACTTCTGCCTGTTGATCAAGGTTCTCCTGTATTTCTTTAAGTGATTTTTGTGTTTCCTCTTTATTGGCTTTTGTATTCTCCTGAATTTCTTTCAATGATTTTTGTGTTTCCGTTGTAAGGGCTTCTAATTTTTGATCCATTTTCTCCTGAATTTCTTTGAGTATGTCCTTCATGTGTTCCTGTACCAGCATCATGACCAGTGATTTTAAATCCAAATCTTGTTTTTCTGGTGTGTTGGGGTATCCAGGACTTGCTAATGTTGGAGAATTGGGTTCAGATGCTGTCATAATGCCTTGGTTTCTGTTAGTAATGTTCCTCCATTTGCCTTTAGCCATCTGGTTCTCCCAGGAGTTAGATGGTCTTATTGTCACTGGCTGGTGCTTCAACCTACTGTGGATCTTTAAGATTATCTCTGCAATACTGGATGACTGGGTTTCTTCTGGCACAGATTACTGATATGCTGGCTTCCTCTTTTGTGCCTTTGCAGCCCTTCTCAGTCTTGCCTCAAGCAATACTATACTTAGGTTGTCAAGGTCAACCAGGTGTTCTCTGTCTGCTCTATTATGGAGGGAAGATGTTGTGGTGGGGGTCACTCCCTCTGTTGATTCTCACATAGGACTCAGGTCCTGCGATGGACTGACTTGCAGATGAACCGCCTGTGTGCTCAGTTCCTGAGTGCAGGCAGACCCCTGGCGGTTTGCACCACCAGAAATCTAAAGCTCAGGGTGATACAGTACCTAGAGATCCTTTTGTGTTCCTGCAGACAGCAAATATGGCCGCGGGGCTTCTCTCCTTCCACAGCTTCCTGGGCAGGACAGGGGCCCCGCCCGGTGGGCTGGCAGACAAAAGCAGCAGTTCCTGAGTGCAGGCAGACCCCTGGTGGTTTGTACCACCAGAAATCTAAAGCTCAGGGTGATACAGTACCTAGTGATCCTTTTGTGTCCCTGCAGGCAGCGAGTATGGCCGCGGGGCCTATGTAGTTTTTCTTATTTCTGTGATTTATATTCTTTTCAGAATCCATGTAATGATTGTTCCCTCTCAGAATATTAAGTAAAGGTTTGCATGGTCTAGATTTTCTAAACTGCCAAATTATGATTATAGTACTTCATAGTCTAGTTATTTTAATTGAGAGATTCTCACTTTTTTACAATACAGTTCTGATTCTAATTCCTGTCCTTTCTCTGAAAGCTGGAATTCTTGGTCTAGTCAGAACAATTTTCAGTATGATCCTGGAAGTAATTTTGCTTAGAGTATTGGTTTCTACTATGTCTTCTATCTTTTGGACAGGATTTAATGAAAGACAATAATACAAGGTCTATGAAAGTAAATAACGCAGAGCTCATCCATAAGGTATGAGCTCTAAAGACCACTACAAATGTTTGCAGAAGATGAACTGTAGCAACTATAGTACCCCACGCTTGTGGTTTTTCATTGCTACATTGTTTACGAGTGAGACAAATAGAAGTTTATGAATATGATTATTTGTATTAGTGAATAATAAATCATGGGGAAATTTAACACATTTGTACTACTCCAGTAGCTCATGCCTTATCGGTTTATTCAATAAACTTACCTTTATTTGTAAATCAGGGCAACCAGTGTTCCATTATCAATATACTAACTTGTTTCAAATTTCTGTCTTTTCCTAACTTCCCTAAATGAAAACCTAGGTAAATTTTGGCCTGTCACTATTTACTGGCTACATTTTTTCCCTAACTTTTTCTTCTCCCTTGGTTTAACATACTAGGTATATCTTATTGAACTGAGTCATTTTGGCATAGTATGTGAAGTATAATCTTAGAAGAACTTTTTATTCACACCTCTCAATTCTAATCCAGTGGACATAAGATTGGACATCAGTCTTGTGTTTTTGTCAAATTTTGTACAGAGCCATATTGGGGAGTCATACCAAGGTAGGAACTTGACATTGGTCAAGGACAATCCCTGGCTTTGGGCAGGAATATGCATTAGGACATAATAGGGAAGTATGTTAAAGCAGGAATTTTTATCCTAGGGTGGAGAAGCTCAGTGAAGGTTAAGCTCATTGTTCCTCCAGATCTAGGAATTCCTGAATTAAGCATGTGACCCACCCAGCTGCCAGAGCAGTCGAGACAAGAATCTCTAGGAGAAGCTAGACAAACTCAGCCTGGAGTCTGGGGGGAAGGGTTTGCCCAAACTGTTAAAAGGTCTGACCTACATTAAAGTATTGGCCTCGATCAGTGAAACATTGTCTTGGCCCTTCTTTTCGCCCCTTCCCCATCCATCCTTCAGCTTCTGTTCCAGCAACCCAGTTCGTAATAGCTGCAGGCAGCTATGAAATACAACAAAATTTATTTTTTCTACATATTCTAAGCTCTCCTGTGAATTAATTTGCAATTAATTAACCACCATAACAGTCTATTTTCATTATCAGAGCTCAATTCTTTCCCCTTTCTCAACTAATGGATCTTTCTCCTTCTCTTCCTCCTCCTGCTCCTCCTTCTCCTCTTTTTCTTCTTTTGTCTTGGATTATTTAATTATAAAAACACATATTTTTAGCAGGTTTGATTTGTTGAAATGCATTTGATTTTAAAATTGAATGCAATAAGTAGAAACTGCACCATTATTTTTTTAAAGCTAATGACTTAAACAAATTAACCAGTTTTGACATTATATATAAATAAGAGGTTCCACTGTTAGAGACAACTCTCTCCTATATTATACAAGAAAGTTCTCATTTTACAGATCTGTATGCCTGTGCCAGGAAGAAAATGTCAATAGGGCTGTGTGTGATGGTGCATACCTTTAATCTCAACACTCCAGAGGCAGAGGCAGGCAGAGCCAAGAGAGTTTGAGGCCAGAATGGTCTTTGGAGTAAATTCCAGACCAACCAGGAGTACACAATGAAGCAACAAAACCTTGGCTTGTAAAAGGAAAGAATCATATCATGATTGATCTTTTGACACTGGGTTACCTCACTTAGTATGATGTTTTCCAGCTCCATCCATTTGTCTAAGAATTTCATGAATTCATTGTTTCTAATGGCTGAATAGTACTCCATTGTGTATATAAACCACATTTTTTTTCCATTCTTCTGGTGAGGGACACCTGCGTTCTTTCCAGCTTCTGGCTATTATAAATAGTGTTGCTATGAACATAGTAGAGCATGTATCTTTATTACATGCTGGGGAATCCTCTGGATATATGTCCAGGAGTAGTATAGCAGGGTCCTCTGGAAGTGATGTGCCCAGTTTTCTGAGGAACCACCAGACTGATTTCCATAGTGGTTGTACTAGCTTGCAATCTCACCAGCAGTGGAAGAGTGTTCTTCTTTCTCCACATCCTCACCAACACCTGCTGTCTCCTGAGTTTTAAGCTTAGCCCTTCTGACTGGTGTGAGGTGAAATCTCAGGGTTGTTTTGATTTGCATTTCCCTAATGACTAATGATATTGAGCATTTCTTAAGGTGCTTCTCGGCCATCGAATTTCTTCAGGTGAAAATTCTTTGTTTAGATCTGTACCCCATTTTTAATAGGGATATTTGGTTCTCTTGGGTCTAACTTCTTGAGTTCTTTTTATATATTGGATATTAGCCCTCTGTCAGATGTAGGGTTGATGAAGATCTTTTCCCAATTTGTTGGTTGCCATTTTGTCCTTTTGACAGTGACCTTTGCCTTACAGAAACTTTGTAATTTTCTGAGGTCCCATTTGTCAATTCTTGGTCATAGAGCGTAAGCTATTGGTGTTCTGTTCGGGAACTTTTCCCCTATGGCCATGTCCTCAAAGGTTTTCACCAGTTTCTTTTCTATTAGTTTCAGTGTGTCTGGTTTTATGTGGAGCTCCTTGATCCACTTGAAGTTGAGCTTTGTACAAGGAAATAAGAATGGATCAATTCTATTTTGTGGAATAGTTTGAAGAGTATTGGTGTTAGGTCTTCTATGAAGATCTGAGAATTCTGCACTGAAGCCATCTGATCCCCTGCTTTTTTTGGTTGGGAGACTTTCTATGACCCTTTTTATTTCTTCGGGTGTTATGGGACTGTTTAGATGATCTATTTGATCCTGATTTAATTTTGGTGTCAGATATCTGTCTAGGAAACTGTCCATTTCCTCCAGATACTCTAGTTGTGTTGAGTATAGACTTTTGTAGTAGGATCTAATGATTTTTTGAATAGAAACAGAAGGAACTTTACCCAACTCGTTCTATGAAGCCACAATTACGCTGATACTAAAATCACACAAAGATCCAACACAGAAAGAGAACTTCAGGCCAATTTCTCTTATGAATATTGATGCAAAAATACTTAATAAAATTCTTGCCAACCGAAAACAAGAACACATCAAAACGATTATCCACCATGATCAAGTAGGCTTCATCCCAGGGATGCAGGGATGGTTCAATATCCATCAATGCTATCCACTATATAAACAAAAAAAAAGCATTTGACAAAATTCATGCTAAAAGTATTGGAAAGAACAGGAATTCAAGGCCCATACCTGAACTTCGTTAAAGCAATATACAGCAAACCGGTAGCAAACATCAAACTAAACAGAGAGAAACTTGAAGCAATCCCACTAAAATCAGGGACTAGACAAGACTGTCCTCTCTCTCCATGTCTTTTCAATATAGTACTTGAAGTTCTAGCTAGAGCAATTAGACAACATAAGGAGGTCAAGGGGATACAAATTGGAAAGGAAGAAGTCAAATTATCACTATTTGCAGATAACATGATAGTCTACTCAAGTGACCCGAAAACCTCCACCAGAGAACTCCTACAGCTGATAAACAACTTCAGCAAAGTGGCTGGTTATAAAATCAACTCAAGAAAATCAGTTGCCTTCTTATACTCAAAGGATAAGCAGGCTGAGAAAGAAGTTAGGGAAATGACACCCTTCACAATAGCAACAAACAATATAAAGTATCTTGGTGTGACTCTAACCAAACAAGAGAAAGATCTATAGGACAAGAACTTCAGGTCTCTGAAGGAGGAAATCAAAGAAGGCCTCAGAAAATGGAAAAATCTGCCATGCTCGTGGATCGGCAGGATTAATATAGTTAAAATGGCCATCTTGCCAAAAGCGATCTACAGATTCAAAGCAATCCCCACCAAAATCCCAACTCAGTTCTTCACAGAGTTAGAAAAAGCAATTCTCAAATTCATCTGGAATTTGAGAACAACAAAAGTAATTCTTGGGGAATCAGTATCCCTGACTTCAAGAAATACTACAAAGCAATAGTGTTAAAAACTGCATGGTATTGGCACAGTGACAGACAAGTGGACCAATGTAATACAATTGAAGACCCAGAAATGAATCCACGCACCTATGGTCACTTGATCTTCGACAAAGGAGCCAAAAACATCCAGTGGAAAAAAAGATAGCCTTTTCAACAAATGGTGCTGGTTCAACTGGAGGTCAGCATGCAAAAGAATTCGAATTGATCCATTCTTATCTCCATGTACTAAACTTCACTCCAAGTGGATCAAGGATCTCCATGTAAAACCAGAAACACTGAAACTAATAGAAAAGAAACTGGGGAAGACCCTTGAGGACATGGGCACAGGGGAAACGTTGCTGAACAGATCACCAATAGCTTATGTTCTAAGATCAAGAATTGACAGATGGGACCTCATCAAATTACAAAGTTTCTGTAAGGCAAAGGACACTGTTAAAAGGACAAAATGGCAACCATCAAATTGGGAAAGGATCTTCACCAACCCTACATCTGATAGAGGCCTAATATCCAATATATACAAAGAACTCAAGAAGTTAGACCCCAGAGAACCAAATAACCCCATTAAAAAGTAGGGTACAGAGCTAAACAAAGAATTTTCACTTGAAAATAATAATAATAATAATAATAATATAATAAATAATAATAATATAATATATAATTATATATAATAATATATATAATAATTATAATATAATAATAATATACTTGAAGTATATTATTGTATAGTTTTAGAGTCACATAGACAGGTTTGTCACCTGTTAGCTGCATTCTTTGGGTTTCCTAACATTTCTATGCCTAAGCTTTCTTAAGTTTAAAATATTTTAACCTCATATGATATATATTTTTTATGGTATACATGATATTTTCCATATACACCATCGTAGGGATGGGATAAAAACTCTTATTAAAGAGTCACCAGAGAATGGAACCAATAGAATTTCACACACACACACACACACACACACACACACACACCCCCCATAATTGGTTCATGTAATTATGATTCTAAGAAGTTCCAATATCAGCAGTTAGTGGTCGCAAGTAGAACAGTCAGATGGGGAATTTTCTCCTATTCATGTTTTGTATTCTATTTGGAATTTAGCTGATAGAATGATGCCCATTAACTGTGTATTGGACAGTCTGCTTTGCTTGGTCACCTGATTCCAAAAACACCCTTGTATATACATAGGCTGAGTCCAAATAACAAATTAAATTAATCAACATAAGTGAGAAATGATAATATGTATATAAAATGCTTTGTATAGTGCTAGATGCAGTCAACTGGCGATGTTGGATAGCACCAGCACAGTCATCAACCTGTAAAGTTGCTGTAGTCACTATCACCATCAACCACATTGATACTGTGATCCTAATGACTTCTAAGCGCCTACTCTTAGAATCTTTTCCAGTTCAAAGTCTGAACCCATTGGTAAGAACAAAAGCTAGCACAGATCCTCCGAAGTCTCAAGAGAGGCAGAATCCTCATTGCTCATGGCTGGGACTGGCCTGAGAACATATCATTGGATCAGTTGCTCTTTCCTTCCCTAATGGCTGTTTCTACCTCCCAAGAATCATCTCCCTAAAGTCTTTGCTTGCACGATTTAGTCTCAAGTTCTATTTCTGTTGTGGATCTAAGTAATAATCATAGTCAAATGTCAGAGAAAGAATTAGTAAACGTTACCACCTAATTTGGACACTGGGATGAATACATAGAAACATTAGAAGCACCGAGAATGAGTTATATTAAGTGACCACAGAATACAAGACAGCTATTTTTCAAGTAGCATTCAGCCCAAAACTTATGCTTTCCTATCCAGATTGATGACAGAAAGTCCTCCAAGGACTGAGGAGGAAATACTTCCTTTGAACAACCTAGACTGTTGACTGGCTTGCAGCAGACCTATCTGCAAAAGCAGGCAAGCATGCTGTAAAGATTTGTGTGAACCCATGCTTTCCCCAATGAGGAACCTGTCTTTGAAGTCTGATCTCTGAATAATTGTGGGTCGAGGCAGCAATTATTGCTGCGCATGTATTAGCTCAGATCTGAGGCACAGTGTGGCCTGGCATAGGCTGATGTGGAATTGAAAAGAGACAGGATCTGAATATAGAAGACAGTGAGCTCCACACACCCAAAATAACAGCAGGAGAAGGAGACTCAGAAGAGCTTCTGTGTGCTTCTTCTTTGTGTTACTGAAGCTACCAAAGATATAGACATTTGTGTCTGTGCCTGTGAGGAGATATTGGCATCAGATGATACCTCACTCATGAGCTGTGCATGAGTTTTGTTATAGACAGAGAAAAGACACACACACACACACACACACACACACAGTTAGCCCAAAGTATTGCTTTATTTCTCAATGGTTTCTTACTTTAGATGCAGTTGAAAAGTAGTCTCCCATACTTGGCTGGTGTTAAATAGCTTAACTGCTGGAAATCAGGTAACACCAGACACCATGAATTTGGTGCCTAGGAGCATCAATCTTCCCCATATGTATGAAGCCTGACCCAGCTTGTTCCTGTTAAGGTAGGCCACAGAAAACATGACAGTGAAGTTGAAAAGAATGCCAAGCTCAGCTCTGCTGGGCCTGTTTTGTTTGTCTTTTTGAAGGACAAGTAAATGTGCATTTTTTTTTCCTGCAAGGCGACAAGTGGCCTGTTGCACAGTAAAAGAGTGGCTGTTCTGCGAGCGTTGGGCTGAGAGCAGTGGAGCAATAATGGAGTTCATTTTTTTAAGTGCCTGGGAGCTATGATTTTTCTCTTCAGATTCAGGTTTCAGAAACTGTTTTACTAGGGTCTGAGAGAAGAAGAAAAGTGAGGAGATAAGGAGTTAGAGAAAGTCTCTCTTTTATTTAGTTTTTACAGTGAGTTTGGAGAAACATAAAATCCTTATTTAACAACAGCAATAATGGTCTCTTCCTCATTTTCTTCTGCTGCTGCCTGCATCCTTCATTTTGGAAACCTCCTTTATGCTATAGTCTATCAGTTCAGTTTTCTTTTTTTTTATTGCTAAATACTTCCTTCTATATGTGAGCACATGGCTGTGTTAGGTTATCTTCACTCACACAGATCCATATTTAATAGCTACCTGGTATAGTATTATATACCAAGTTGTGTTCTCTAAATGTGATTGGCCCTTTCATTTAATTTTCAAAAATTGCCTTTCTCTGAAAATCCCTTCTAATTGATGATTTGATTGCATGTGTATGAGGATGTGACTTCAAATCCTGAACACTTATGTAAAAAAGATCCCTATAGTCTGGTAGCCCAAGTGCTGTAGAAAATTTTAGAAAATGGAGACGACAGGGTAGGGGGGGTAGATTGCTACAATGTGCTGCCTACAACTGTATTTCCATGTCCTGTAAGAGGCCTTGTCTTAACAGAAGAAAGTAGAGAGTAATGATGGACACCTGGTATCCACTAGCTTCCGTGTGCAGGTACACTGTAACATATAGTCACACACTCATGTGCATATACTATATACATCACACGCATGAGTGTGCACACACACACACACACACACACACACACACACACACTGAATAAATAAATCAAATGCAATCTCAAAAAAAAAGGAATAGTTTTAAAGGCATTGTTTTGTTGGGCACATTTACACAAAATTCATAACATCAGGATATTCTGAAATAGGGACAGAGGAGGTGAGTTTTGTTGTAACTGCTTTGTTACATTACTCAAAGACAACACACCCTTTCTACCATCTTTGAATTAGTGTGAAGACTCAGTAGCTTCTTTGAGAGTCATTTGTTAAGTGACATTCTCTAGAGAGAATGTGCTACAATGAATGTATTCTGACTGTCCTGAAGTACCCTCTTCTGTTCTTGCTACTTAACTGTGTTGTACAATGGAGGAAAGTATGGTTTTTTACTCCACAAATTTACCACTGAAATCACTGTTAACACTTATTTATTGACTGTTTAACTGGTATTTGTGTTTTTATACATGCATGTATGTGCCTTTGAGTGTGCATGTGTATGAGCATATGAGTGTGTGTGTGTGTGTATGTGTGTTTTTGTGTGTGTGTCTGTGCATGAGAGAGAGGAGAGAAAGAGAGAGAGAAAGACAGACAGAGACAGAGAGACAGAGAGACAGAGAGGAAACCAGAGGTAAACCTTGAATGTCATTCCTCAGAAACGGTCCACCAGCGTTTTGAGACATGGTCTTCCACTGAGATCTGCAGAGCAGCCATTGAGCTCTGCTCTCATGAATCACCTTTAATCTCTCTTCTCAGGTCTTAAATAATAAGCATGGGCCACCACGCATGGCCTTTTACATGGGTGTTTGGGACTGAACTCCGGTCCTCATGCTTAGGTGGCAACAAGGGGACTCACTGAACCATCTCCCGAGCCCCAAAATTTGTATTATATATGAGTCAAATTTTATCTGAGAGACAGATTCTTAAGGAATAATCTAAATATTTTAGCTTCCTTAAAGAGACAGTTTTAGGATAATGTTGGATTGGCTATGTTCCAAGCACACAGGTGAAAGTCATTAGTATGAAAATGTCCTTCAATATGTCAGAATATTATGTAGTTATTTAAGACAAGGTTTTATCATGTTGCTCAGGGTGAAAGAAAACTTATGGCTTACTTAATACTATTGCTTTAGCCTCTTGGGCTGAGATGGCAAACATCCACCACTGCCCTAGCTTGCTAGCAATATTTTATGGTTATTGCATGAATATTGTATGAGATAACTAGCTGCATTTTTTGTAATTTAATAACTATTTAATATAAAGTTAATACATAACAGGTAATGACTTTTACTAAATAAAAAGCCGTTCTGAATCATATAAACTTATATAATAATGTCTTTCAGAAACTTCAAAACTCATAAGCAATTAAAAGATCCATAGTATTTTGTAGAAAATTCTTTGTGGCATTAGAGGCTGATGTATCCAGGGCTGGGTCTGACTTTAGTGGGGTTTCTTTTATAATAAATATGACAGTGTGGGGTGACAAGTATCCTGGGATTTTGCAACTGTTTGTGTCCTGGATTCATTTCATTCTTCTAGTGGATTCGTCACCTTTCAGGAAATA
Source organism: Apodemus sylvaticus (assembly GCF_947179515.1). NCBI lineage: Eukaryota > Metazoa > Chordata > Mammalia > Rodentia > Muridae > Apodemus > Apodemus sylvaticus. The sequence goes on from NC_067487.1 coordinate 54,397,642, forward strand.
AAGACAAGGTAAAATAAAAAGCATGCAGCATACAGAGAAAGACTCAGCTTCCTGAGGTTATTAAGAAATAAGAAACAAAAGAATGGTTTTAAAAGTGAAAAGCTTTCTTTTGTAAAATTAAGATCCAGTTTTCTAAAGAAAAACGCTACTTTTTAGAAATTCTGGATTACATCTACCGGTTGGTATAATAACATTGTATTTTTAATCAAGCCAAAAATATTTCTAGAACAGTTATCAACATTCACCCTTCTTTGTGCACCTGCAAGTTGGCTGAGCCTGAGGTGACCTAGCTGGGCATTGCTGTGTTTTACTTGTCCGATTTCCTAGAATTAGTGAATTAATGTTTCCTTTGCCATTAGCAGAAAAACAGTCTGGGGAGCCTGACTTCACTGTATTGTAAACTTTAAGCATTTTACTTGTGAAAATCCCACCAGCCCATGTTAAATGGCCCAACTGATCAGTAAAACAATCAGCAATACTTCTAAAGGTGTAGTGTGTGTGTGTGTGTGTATGTGTGTGCACACGCACGTGCGTGCATGTGTGTGTGTTTGTATGTGTGTGTGTGTTGCATCTGTATTTGCTGGATAATAATTGTGTATCCTTCCCTGAAACCTATTCTAAACTTGTATTCATTGCACTCTGTGGGACAACCGAGGGGGAGCCAACTTTCCCTAACTGCCACTAGAAACAGCAAATATCCTTTGGCTCTTTGGGGCCACTGCCTACCATGTCTAAGGAATTCGAAGAAGCAAAATGTGAAGTTTCAATGTGGCCATGTTTGCAGTGGTCATAGTTCTGTGGAACAAAGGCCCCTGGGCTTCAACACTGTGGATGTGCACTACTAAGAGGGTGGAATTAATAAAGGTGGTGCTCTTGTAGAAATCTAAGTTCAAAACTACCCTCAAACTCAGTTCTCAAGTATGCTTTAGGGAACACAATACATGTCCAACATTTGGAAGCAAGCAGAGCAATAAACACTAAGATGAAATAGTTTTATTCTAAATATATCCATGCTGGGCATCATTATTAAATGTGGGCTCAGTGAAAAGCAAGTAAAGCTTACTTGATGTAACCTTAAATGCTGCTGCAGTCATGAGCCATCAAGTTGCTTCATTTTCTGAGATCCAGCATTCCCATTTGTACAATGTAAAATTTAACTTATATGTTAATACATATAATTATTATATTGTGTATTATAATATTACTAAAACCTATATTAAAATAAAATGGAGATAGTGGACTGTGAAACTTTATAGTATGGCCTCAGCACTCATGTTCTTGGACTGAATTCTTCCTTCACCATTTACTCAAAGTCTAAATTTACACTTCTATATCTAAATTAGTGTTTCAGATTGTTATAAAAATTACCACAAAATTAAAATGGTAGTAAACTATCATATAGCTTTGGCAGCCAGAAATCTGAAAAGTCAAAGATTCACCATGGTTTGTGGTCTTTGTGCCTCTGAGAAAAACTCTAATTGCCTCTTTTTGTTCCTGGTCATAATAGACCCCCCTCCCGTGCCTCCCATCCCTTATTTTTGTAGCAGTAACTTTTAATATTTGTCTTCACTTATCCATGGGGTTGTTTACCATAACTCCTCTATGCTTCAAGCACCCTGGTTAATTCCTCTATGAGTTCCTCTGTTGCATGTTCTCTACTTGTATGAGCACACCAACCATACTGGATTTTAGAGCTACCCTACTACTCTCTGACCTCATCTGATTTTTTTCTACTCAGATCCTTTATCCCAGAAGTTCACACTCACAGGCACTGGAATTATAAATTCCACATATTTTTCTGAAGTTCATAGTCAGACTACAATATTCCACAGGCCTCATAACCCAATAATAATGTATAATTTGGCTAATGTTTTGAGAATTCATAACAAGGCCTAGCCTGTCTCTCCACATGAATACCATCACCATTTCCTCAGGTCTTTCCAGTAGCATCAACAACATATGCATTTCTATGACAGCAGCATTATCCCTAAGGCCAATATTCTCACCTTCCAAGTGATTATATCCACAGTTAGGGATTATTATGAGGATTAAATTCAGTATGCTTAACCTGGGAAATGACACTTTGCAAATGCTTAATGAGCCCTGGCATTTATTTAAGCATTAGAATGAAGCACAGGAATGAGGTCTTGGTGCTTGGCAGTAGTCACACATCAGCAAATCTCTAGGTATAATTTAAAATATATAAAATGCCAAATCTTATAGCTTAAAATAATAAATACTGAGAGGTTCTATCTTAGCCATGAGGGATATGTTCCAAAGACTGTAGTGGATGCCTGAAATAATGTAGGAATCTCTGAATTCTTTGCAGGTTATTTTAGAGTCTATACTCTTATACTGTAGAGGCTCTAATTAAGCGAAATGTGAGTTCCTTGAATACAAGCACTATGATACTGTGACAGCCAATTTAATAACAGAAGCAGCTAAGTGACTAGTTGGTGTGTAATGGACACAGTGTGGATACAATGCAGAGGGAAATCACTCCTGTTCCTGGATGGGAACGGTGGAATGGTGTAGAAGTCCATGCTAATCAGATGGTGTGCAACTGAAAACACAGACATTACTCGGAAACGTGGAAAGTGAAGCTTCCTTCATTTAAACAACAGTTCTGAGTATCCCAGTTAACAAAACTTAATGATGAAATGCTGGCAAAGCAAGTAAAGGCATCTTTATTAGGTCATGACTGTCATCTTAAAAAGTGCAGCAAGGAAACTTTCCAGCTAAAATAACTAGTGCACTTTTAGATAAATGTTTTACTACTATATCACCATTTATAGAGAGTTAAATCAGATTTTTTTTTGTGTATGTATTACCAGACCACCACCGAGTGTAAAAGACATTAATTATATATGTTTATATAAGTACATATGTATATTCTGTTATTTAATTATTGGCAATATCTATCCATGAATTTAAACATACATTTAAGTTAGAGTGTATATTATGTTATTTAATTATTGATTATATCAGTCAATGAATTGAAAAATGCATTTAAATTATGATGCAGACCATCTTCAGTGCTCTCCATTCAGGCTTCCAGTTCCACAGCCTTGTCTGCAGCATTTTGAAAACCTTGGCCAGATAGAAGAAATGGGTAACCCAAACCACTTTCAAAGTTATTCCAGGGATACATAGGTAGGTTTGGTAAAGACGTTCTTTCCAAAATGGAACTGTAAATAAAAGCCCAACCTCTGCACACTTTCTGGGGAGAGTGCTGCAGATGGAACAAATCAGTTGAGGATAACACTTGAAAACTGAATTGTTTCCCACAGTGTCCTCAAGGCAATGGTGGTTAGCAACAAACCAAAAGTTGAAATAAATATCAGGATTGCAAGAGAGTTTGGACTAAAGCATATTAAAGTGAGATATGCATGCTTTAAAAGACTTACCAAGGAATCAGTCAGAAGTATGGTCGGTAAGATATGGCCAAGAATATTAAAAGACTGCTGCGGTAATATAGGAAAATTGCCATGCCTAAGGTAGGGTGGATGAAAGAGACAGAAGGTCCCTAAAGCTATATGAAGAGGACTAGGAGGCAGGCGAGAACATTTTCATTCTTTCATTAGAATGTCTCGAATGTCTTTGATGTGCTAACTAACTAGTTCAGCTTCTGAATGTAGGAAGGTCTCTGTAAATGGCTGTTGGAGGGTTATAAATAGTGAAACAAGATACTGTCCATCTGGCTCAGGACAAATTTCCCAAGCACAGATTTAGGAAATAAACAACGTCTCATGCTACTTTTAGGTACAACTATGTTATAAAAATGAAGCGTGTTAAAACTCAGTCAGATCTGGATTCAAATCCTGGTGCAGTGGGGTCATTGCTTACATTCTATTGGTGTTCAGTGTCTGGGTGGGTTGCATATTTCAGTTAATTTAAAAATAATTCATGATACAAACATGTAGTTCTTTTTTGGTGTTTCCCCTTATACTTTGCTCTAGTTAATTTTTTCTTTGACTATGCTGATTCCCAGGCACCTAGTACAATTTTTTGAGTGAGTTTGTGATGAAAATTTTAGGCATGATTAGCAGTGGAATAGGTAATCTAAGTAAAGACCTGCCCTCATCAATGTGGATGAAAATGATCCAATCCCTGGAGGAAACACATACACAATAATTCAGACTAGGGGAAACTCCCTCCTTTAAGATCCTTCTGTCCATCTTCATCCCTCAGCCTTGGAGACCTCAGTTCATTGGCCATGGGACTCTGGAATTTATACCAGTGAGGCCTTGGTTCTCAAGGCTGGAATATGGATCAAATGATCTGTGGTCCTCCAGTTGGTATGTATTTTGTGAGTGACTTCATGGAACTTATAATTAGGTAGCATAATTTCCTTAGTGAATCTCTGTATATATAAGCATGTCTTGGTATCTAGTATCATTTTTTGGGGGGGAAACTGACAATTTTGCATTCTTCCACTCTTTTTATTATTTCTGCATCTCTCAAAACTTACTTGTCTTATGCTTATCTTCATCAAGTCTTTGTAACTGAGCCTACTGCTACCTCTGAATGTACTCTCTTAGCCCATTCTTCTGCTGGTATCCAATCGTAAGATGCTTATCCTGACATTTAGAATGATTACACGCAGCCTCTATGCTTCAGCACATGGAGACAATCATGGAAAGTGGACTTGCTCTGTTAGTGATTCTCAGAATTCATGAAAAAAGATTTCTCAAAAAGTTCTGGTTAAACAGGATGAATTTTGCTTGTCAAGGATGTATCCTGAAACCCGGCATTTCATGCAGTGGGAGCACTAGGTAAAAAACGTTGCTCCAGTGTGCTTTAGAGAAGACAGTGTTTGAGCCAACAGTAGGCTGTGGACTTACAGGGAGGAAGTTAGCTCTGTTGATGAACTAACTGGTCAGTGATAGAGAAGTTTCAGAATCACAGTCAGGCTGTGACCTGAGGTGTAACGTCAGCAGGCACGACTCAGAAAAGAACATGCTTCTAATATCACATCCTTCTTGTCCTTTATATTCTTCCTACAGAGACTTGGGTAATCAATCTTCTTCCCATGACAGTTAAAGTCGAATTTTACAGTGTAGACAATGGCACTCTGTGTAATGGAATTTACCTACACCCGCATCTTTCAGTTCCTCAGATTGTCAGGGCTGGGTTTTGGGTCTGCCTTAAAATTATATCTGCCAATTAGTCAAACATGTACTTTTAAATCTCCTCCACCTCCTCTTCCACCACCACCACCACCACCACCATCATCATCAACAACATCTTTTCCTCATCCTCCGTTTTTCTTCTTCCTTCTTTTCTCTGTGTACATAGTTTGTACATATTTTCATGGAAGTATCTTCTCTGTCTCAGTCTCCCTCTCCCCCTCCTCCTCCCCTCCTTCCCTCCCTCCCTCCCCCCTCTCTCTCTGCGGGTGGGTGGCAGCAAAGGCTAATATCATGTGTCTTTCTCAGCTGCTTTCTGCTTTACTTTTTGAGAAGATATTCTCTTTGAACCTGGAGCTTGCCAGTTTGCCTAAGCTTGTTGCCAACGAGCTTCAAGGCTCTGCCTATTTCTACCTCCAAGTGCTGGGATTTCAAACGCTCGTTGCTGTATTCAGCTCTCATGTGGTAAGCATGTTAATAACCATTTATTCCACTCCCCTAACATGGACTTTTGAAGTAACAGAAATTGAATCGCTAATACTGCTATAAAATGGAGCATCACAATATTTCTCATAAGGATGCTACTTTCGTGCATGGCTTAATGAATGTCAGTCAGAGTGGCAATGTCAGGTAGTCACTCAGAGCTAGGAAAACATTAGTCAGAGTGACTATGAGTACAAAAATTTGGCATTAGTCAGCCAGAATATGTCACAGTAACTTCTCTTGGGGCTGGAATCACATTCAAAGTCTTATTTATGCGTATGACACAACCTGCCCCTGAATTGAACATCCAGGGAATTTTGGTGCATTCTTCTAAGAGAAAGCATCCTATTGAGTCTTGGAGTGGCATTAGATAATCCATTTAACTCCTGTTCCATGGGCTTTAGGAGAGAACTTACAAGTGAGACCATTATTTAAGGAGTGTTTAGTAGGATGTTATAAATTATTTACTAACTTAGAAATGCCTTTGGCCAGGCAATAACTGCTAAAGGCCAACTTAGGGGAAAATGGTAAAATTCAATAGAAAGCCAAGTTAACTATAGTTGGGATTCTTTTCCTATCTAGGAAATTAAAGAGAGTTAATATCTGCCCTTTAAGCCCAGATAAAGATTGTTTTCTTTTGGTTTACCACACGTCCTAAACTATTTTCTTCCATCTCTAAATCTCTTCCCATCTCTTATTAGATTTGCCAATTTGACACATGCTAGAGTTACCTGGAAAGGGGAACTTCAGATGAAGAATTACCTCCATCAGATTGGAATGTGAGCATCCCTGTGGATCATTTTCTTCATTAATTACTGACACAGGAGGGTCCAGTCCATTGTGGTTGTTGCCACCTCTGGAGAGGTGGTCCTGGGTAGTGTAAGAAAGCTGACTAGGTAGGCCATGGTGACAAGTGAGAGAACAGCGTTGTCTCATGTTCTCTGCTTCAGTCCTTGCCTCCAGGTTCCTTCCTTGAGTGCCTGCTTTTGTTTCCTTGGCCAGGGAAATGTAACTTGTAAGCCACATAAACTCTTCCTCCCCTACCCAAGTTGCTTTGTGTTTGGTAGAGATGCAAACTGAACCATCCCCTGAATCCCAGGTCAACCTCATCTTTTAGGACTTTTGCCTTTGGCACTTAGGTTTTTTGTACTAACATTTATTAATTGCCTAACATTCATAGTTTTCTGCATAGGGCTTGTTGGAACTCTTACAGATATCTGGATGGATAGCATGTATAGCAATCAAGGCATGCTATAACTTTTTCTAAGGAGAATATTCCTAAACAGAGTACAATGATAATCCCAAAAGATGATACTGGTAATATCTAGGTATATATGTAATAGAGTTCATTAATAGGACAAGGTCAATTTATTAATGGCTATACCACCAAAGAGTCCCCTCCTCACAGCAGTTCTCAACTGTTTATGTATTCCTGGGGAGGGGTTAGCCTCATCAATCTTGCCTGTCAATTGATGCAATCTTGTGGTTGTTCACAGCTGTTCCAAATCAAGAAGAAGATGATCATGTCCAACGCAGAAGAAAGAACAATATGGGAGACATTTGTGGAAAAGTAACTAGGTCGAAGTCCTGAGTACGATGAGTACAATAGACATGCTTAGAATGAAGACTAAACAAAGTCTTAAAATCTGTCTTCTTCTAAGTCAAAATGAATTAGGTTAATCTCTCAAAAGAAAACATTGTTTATCTTATCTAATAAGTAGAAAAATGAGTATAAGAGATTTGCAATCTTTTAAATTAGAGGTATTTATGAATTTAAAATCTATAGTATATAAATTAAATTCACAAGTACAAATCAGAAAGGACCCCTGAAATACCCCCTTTTTTTACAGTAGAAAGAGAATTAAAGGGATTATAATATTGACTTTAAAGTAGCTATAGTGCTTGGAAAGACATTGAACTACTGTGGTTTTTCTGTTTATATTAACTGAGCTAAAAGAGACTGTATTTAATGGAAAAATTTAGTGAGTTTCATTTTTAGTAATATAATTAGTGTGAAAAATTCCAATTTCTATAAGAATTCAAGGTTATTGTATATGATTCCTTAGGTAACATATTTCTACTTTGATATGAAAATAACATACATGTGTTATGTTATTTTTTATTTATCTGTGCATTATTGTCTATTTAATGTTTACAAATAATTCTTAATGACTTTAATAGATCATCTTTTTATTCAAAGTTCATTTTATGAGCTAGAACCAGGGGGAAACAACTCAAGTAATCTGCCGATTTCTATGTTTTACAAGAGGTTGAATGAAAATAGACATCTAATTAGAACTCCCTTATAATACCCAAAATATAATCCACACATCAAATGAGGTACAAGAAGAATGGAGGAGTGGCCCCTGGTTCTGGAAAGACTCAGTGTAGCAGTATAGGACAAAACCAGAATAGGGAAGTGGGAAGGGGTGGATGGGAGAACAGGGGGAGGGCAGGGAGCTTATGGGACTTTCGGGGAGTGGGGGGCCAGAAAAGGGGAAATCATTTGAAATGAAAATAAAAATATATCGAATAAAAAAAGAAGAACTCCCTTATACAATCATATGAATAATGTGGGTTGGCTTGGTTTGGGAAGAAATATGTTGAAATATGTTGTCATGGTGACAAAAATGCTGGGCTGCAGGATGCCATGAGTGTATCAGATTGTATCACCCTGGGCAGAAGGCTGGGTAAAAAAGTGTGAGAGGCCTTGGGTTTCATTTTAAACTAAATCAGTATAGGGCTATTCAGCTTGGCTTAGAATAGGAGCCATGTTCTATATGGAGTTAGAAAGTTCACTTATCTCTTACAGTGGTTTGCTTTTGATCTTCCTACAGATCTATGGAGATGGGATTGTGGACTGTGGGACATGGAGGTCATTTTGCCCAAGTATTTCTGAACTGCTTGCTACTCATATATTCCAGGCCATTAGATCCCCAACTTTTAAATGTCCTCAAGTAGCTAGAGATAATAAAGTTAATTGTGTTGTGAACTTCTATGAAGCGAATGCATGTGCTTTGAAGAACAATTGCAAACTGGTAATTTTCATCTTCCATTTGAGTTTATTTAAAAATAGTTTTTCTTTTTAAAAAGCATACAGAAACATTTATAAATTTATCTCTTCTATCAGGAAGCTGTATGGAGTCAATTTGGATTTATCTTGCACAGCAGATGGCTGGTGGTTAACTAAAGCCTTGCGCTCACTACAAATGTGCACAAACAGGGCAGTAGACTTGTAACAAATATTTTCCTTGTTTGCCTTTATATGCACTTTCCATTGATTTTCGAATTTGGGCTCTTAAGTGAATTCTCCAAGCAGGGTGATAGAGCTGAGTTCAATGCTACTTTCATCCCATGTCATTGGTAGCTAGACTGTGGTTGGCTCATTTTAATTTTATGCTTCCAATCAAAAATTGCATGATAGAAATGAACTCATCCTAACACATAAATACTTTTGAGCAAGAAGCAGGCATCTTTACCTTGTCAAAAGCAGCATATCTTCCTTCTCCAGGTGAATGGGGATGTGTGACAGCTAAACCTGAGCCTCTGCATCCCTCAGTATGTTACTGACTAACCCTTAAAGGAGTCCAGAAAGAAAGAATGCTGCCCTGCAAACAAGTGTAGTCCAATCCAGAAAAAGTTAGGATAACAAGATGGCTACCGAGATGCTTCTCATGAGAACTGAGGGCGCTGTCTTCTGAATGCTTTCTCCATACACTGCTGCTACAAAACCCACAGTACAGCAACATATGTGGAAAGCCTGATGAGTACTTTCAAAGACAAATGTTTAGAAACTTTAAAAATATACTTTGTTTAAATCTATTTATGATAACTTTACTTTCTACCTTTTCACTTTATATTTTTCTTTCTTCCTTCACACTTGACCATTCATTTTTTATTGTTGTTTTCATTCGAGAATCTCCTTGCTTTCTAAACACGTACTTTCTTTCTTTGTAACGAAAAGGAGAAGCATTCCCTTATACCAGAAGTCAAAATGAAAGACTAGCCTAAGCACATTGACTATTTTGTGTTTGGGATTATCTCGAATGTTTTTAGACATTTGTTTTGAAAATTTGTGGTGAACTGATTGCAAAAATTTTACTCTTGTCAAGGTTTTCCCCACTGAAAAGATCAGCAATTTATCTAGAATTCAGAGTTGAGAGTGTTTGTTTATGGATTCAGCTAACTTTATTCAGTAATGGCTTACACATTGCGGCTATTTTTCTGTCTTAATATAAAGTGGGATAAGTTGCCTCATCAAATCCCAAAAGCAACTGACCAATAAAAAACAAATAATAACAAAAAATTCCACTTATTCTATTTAAGTTTTAGACTACACAGAGAAAGGGATGCAAGTTTTGAAGCCAAAATGAGATATGAGTCCAGAAACCAGGAGCAAAAGATAATATTTAGTGGATGAAAAAAAAATAGGAAGTAGGCTGGAAAAAGTCAAGATGATATGCTAATATATGTGCATTATGTTTGGCATTATAGTTGGGAGTTCCAAGAACATATTTGAAACATATTAGAAAACATGTTTTGCACATACTGTTTTATTTACAAAGCTCTCTTACAGAACTTCTTGAATAGCATCTCCATGTGTTATACAAGAGAACTTGGTTGTAGTGAGAGAGTGCTGAGCTCTTGATTGAGACAAAACAGATTAAAGTGAACTTCTGCCTTGGCAGAACACAGCTTGAAAACCTTCCAAGCCCTGCATCAGTATTGTCAGGAAGAACAGTCATTGTGAATGTTTACGATTGTCACTGCTGGCATGTCCTTTATCTAACAGTGGGAGAGCTTGATAGATAAAGCACTGCTGCACCATGGTGGGCAGTCATAACAGGCAGACAGGGTACCTGCCTCAAGGTATATGTGCCTTGGCAGAATGTCACTGCAACAGAATGGAGGCTAAGGAGCACAGAGGTGTGGTTCTGCCTAGGAGCTAGACCCTAGCTCCCATAGTCTTCATTACCCCAAAGAAGCAGTCAAAGGCATGGTGTTGCAATACAGAGTTCATAGTCTAACGTGTTCTTCATTCATCTTTTTACTTGATACTCGGTATTTGTTGAGTGACTGTGTGAGATCTTTACATGAGACTTATGCATAGAAACAGTACTGAGAAGTAAAGTGTGGTGAAGTTGAATGTGACATAGGTTTGTGATCCTCTGTTGTAGAGATGAGGATGTGAAGTACTAGGAAAAAGAAGAAATAGGACTATAAATCTGGGCATTTGAAATGTTTAGGGTATTTAATTTTCCTCTTTACAATAATAAAGTTTCATGTATATGTATGTGTACATGTATATATGGCACTGGACTTGATTATGCTCAGGAGGAAATGGTCCTCTTCCACAGCTGATACCTAGAGCTTTGGGTATCCCGGAGGAGGGGTTCCCAAAATGAAGGGGCTATCATTCAGTGCTGAGGATTTCCAGTACTTTGAGTGGGAACCGTTGTCCTGGCCTGTATAGATGCCGGACCCTGAAGAGAGAGGAAGAGTTGGCTCTGTTTATTTATACATGTTTTAAGGTGGTAGAGCTTGTTTGTGTGTTATTTCAAATGTGGATGCTTAAGGAAATAAGACTTAATAACAATCAGATAAGCTAATAAGGTTGGAGGGGGATGGGAAGATATTATACAGTACCTGCTGGCTTCTGGGCTAAGTAGTTTTATTCCCATTAACTGCTAGTAATTTTTGATGGAGGTTCAAGTTTCTACCAGGTAGCACCTGGAGCACAGAGTCTTAGCAGTCAAGTTCAAGCATGGTTCTTTTTATTGCTGCCATCAGGTAGTTGTGAATGATGTTAGTGTCTGACTTTTACTATTAATAAAAGGCAAGAGTTAAAAGTTTTGCTCAGCAAGATTTTGAGTTAATGAAAAGCAATTAGGTGTTTCCCATCTTCTTTATTATGAACAGAACTTGGGATATGAGTCACTACTACACGTCATATCCACAGAGGATTCTTACCCAATCAGGGTGCAACTACATTCACACTACTAGTTTGATCTATTAGGCAGTTATTGTTAAAGCAGGCATGAGGTTTCCCTTGTATAAATATCTATGTTCTGAGAAGTTTAACCTCTCCACTGAGTATTGGAAGCATTAGTAGTGCTTATGTGTTTCAAATTAGATCCACACAGTCATCAATTATTTATATGTTTAAACATGTGGGTGTCTGAGTTGCAGTTACCAAACTCAAGAGTAGGGGATTTAGAAAATGTAATCAAGGATGTGAGCTTATAAAAATAAATATCTAATAGGAAAATCAACAAAGATATTCTAAATAGAACCCTGAATGTGGCTGAATGACTAGAATATTGGCATTTGAGTTACCTTATGAAATATGGATGTATTCATGATATGAGTGTACTATAAAGAGTCAGTTTCTCCTCATGCATAAGCTATTCGTTGAGAGTCAAGAGCACATGCATGCACTGTTCTCTGTATTTGCTTCTCTCTTTTTCTCAAATTCCCATGAACCCCTAAGTTGGTATATGTGCTATGTGGATGTTTACAAAAGAATAGAATTTGTTTTTGGAAATGCTATATGGTACCCCTTCGATACTTTGATTCTCACCCTTGTAACTGGAGACACAGTGAAAGGCCAAGGACCAATTCCTGTAGGGTCACTTTTAATGAGTCAAGATCAGGCCAAGGAGACAATCCCCTTTTCAGGACCCCAGTGCTATCTTTTGTCAGTGCAGCATGCTGTTGGAAACCATAAAACCCTGTTCTCTACATAGAAAGCTATTGAAGCACAGAGGTCTAAGAAGTAGTTTCCCTCAAGTTGCTTATTGATGTACCATGGCCTCCTGCTGTCCCCAGTTTCCCAGCAGCAAAAGCCAGGGCACATTCAGTTTCTGCTAGCATCTTGGACTGCTGCATCTCTGCTGCTATGAAAAACATGGCTCCTAGAATTTGACTTATGAAGAAAATCCTCTGTAACGGAAAATGAACTAGGGTTGGTGTTAATGAGTCAGCATCCTTTTGATCTGACTCAGAGCTGCCATGACTCTGATTCTTGTTTATGGCAAGAATCTGTGTTAGCCAGATCCTTCCTCTCTAACCTAGCTTTGCTGAGGACCCTGTTGGGAGCAGGTCCTGTTCAGCAGCAGGGAAGACCTTAATGAATAATCCATTGGTTTTAGGATGAGTATTGATCTCTAAAAGGCTATGCCACATCCTAAGAATGTGAAGAAGCGATTATACTTAATGCAACCCAAGCTTGCTTGTACATATTTATAAATGGACCATTATGATACAAATTGCCTTGAAAACATCATGGCACCAGGTCATGGTGTTGGTATCTTTGTGGAGGCTGTCATCAATTATCTGTGCAGATTACCAACTAAACAAAGGTCATTCCTGCTCACCAATTCTGTCTGATTACTGTCAGCCAGGAGAGCTACTTCCAAATGTAGGCTAGCTTACAAAGAGGACATCCTCTTAGGGACTCATTTCTGAGGTGGGAACTATTTGCATTAACTTAGTTATTTATTCATGGATTTTCCAAGCATGGAGAGAATGATTGAAAATTTCCTTCTCAAAAATGCATGAATTTGGCTTTATTAGTTGTTATCTGCCCCTCAAGTTTTAGTTGGAATAACTCAGAACAGTCCTGAATTCTTGATCTCAGGAAACAAGTTTTGTAGTTAATCTGCCAAAGGCAATTAACTGCCTTTGGAGTTTTGGAGGCGTCCAGTGAAGGTCAGAACACCAATTCTCACCACAGCATCTTTCTTCAGATATCATCTCTACCTCCAGTGATGGAATTGTATTTATAGCTCTTTATAAATTAAGGTGTTTGTTAAAATTAACTTGGATGCGGAAGTCATTATCCAAGGGAACAACACTGAGGAAAAAAATAACAGAAGCAAAGTGCAGTGTCTTATGAGGTCAGAATGAAAGGAGATGCTCAGATACAGGTAGGGATGGTGGGGAATTGTTTGGCTATAGAGGTTTTGAGACATATCATCAGAGTCCATTTCAGAGCATTAAGCTTGGATATGGAAGCCTCCTCAGTGACCTTGAGAGAAGGAATAAGGTCGGACATCCTTGTACATAGTACCTCTGAAGGGAAGAAGAGCTCTGTGCTTCCAAAGGGAAAAAAATATAGCTAACATTCTGGCTGAACCTCAAGCATAACACAAATAGGGTAAAGAGGAAAGTTTTTCAGCAGCCTTGAATGGATTAGAAGAGTCAGGCATAGCCATGACATAAATATCTTTGAAGTCTCAGAAAGAAGTGACCCTTAAAGATAGACACAAAGCCTGCAGGACCAAAGAAGTAGCTGCAGTTAGAAAAGGCTGAGATCTGTAGGTACAGTGCTTACTTTTTTTTATTACAGATATGAGAAGCAGGGCACCTAAGTTTCTTGTTCCTTTTTGGTAGCCTGTGCCCCATGGTTCATGCATTCTTATCTAGGAGCACCACCATACTGTGTCTATCTGTCAATGTGAGAGTAGCTGAGGATAGAAAAAGGGGGCTGCTATTAAAGAAAAATTCTCTGATTTTCTTTCTTATATTCTGAAAGTTTTTAAATGAAAGAAAGCTAGCGACATCTCCTTACAAAATTGCCCTAAGGCTGGCTGGATAATTTTTGTGCTTCTCTGACCAGTGGCTTGTTTCATAAGCATGAGTAAGAACCTCCTCTCCATTGAAGATGCCTGGAGCATCTAAGTTTCTATAAGCTTTTGAGGCAAAAATGACAGTTATGTCCATACTCTTTGGGCTTTGTAGATGTCCCTAAAAGGAAAGATAGTGATTAGAATTCCTCTAACATTCTACAGTTCAAAATTCTCAATTATTTCCCACTCTCCAGACCCAATATCTGAGGTCTAGAAGCTTCAGTCCCATCTTTGTATGTGATCCAAGAATTGTGTAAATACTTAACTCCGCATGAAGTGATAGACTCAGTATATTCCTGAGTCAGATACTTTGTCATTATGGAAGTGTGTCATTATTGACTGAAATCCAAAGTCAGATGAAGCATCAACACAAAGGCATGCTACCTCTGTTTCATTATTAACAAAGAAAGGGTGATTCAGATTCACAGTGCAGTTTATGAGCAGAGTGAATCTGAGGTTTGAGTTTAGTGTCAGCTGCACAGACTGCACTGAGTTTAATGAGCCTCATGTTTCAGTACTCAGAAGCAGTCCAATATGGCCTTGTTACCTCTCTCCTTCCTTCCTCTTTCTTTCTTTCCTTCTTCCTTCCTTTCTTCCTCCCTCCCTTCCTTCCTTCTTGCCCCATTAATCCTTGCAAATGAATGGATCTATAGGAAAGAGGCTCACCAAGTAGGATTTCAAGATAAGACAATTTCCTGTTTCCCTTGGGTTCTCTAGTAAGGCATGGAAACATAGGTACTCTTACTGCTGCATAGATTAAAGGAATTCAGCCTGTACCTTATTCAGGAGCAGGAAACAGTTTGGAAGAGGAGGTGTTTCCTGTTTCCCAGAAGTCCTCATGATCACTGGGTATAGGAAGTGTGGGTGGACATCTTAGTGGGCGAAACAGGTAGAAGCTTCTGAAATTACTCAGGAGAGGGTTTGAGAGGCTTTCCCTAGAAGACACGGAGTAGAGATGAAAATAGAAGGAATATTTGAGAAATATTTTAAAACATCTTTCTAACTGTATTTCCATTAAATGTTGGTCTTTCTATTCTCTTTCTGGTAGGCATTCTTAGGGACGAACATGACAGGGCTCCAGATAGATACCTATGGAAAGGCAACACCTTGTTAGTCACACATCCTGTAGGTGACAATCCCTACCTCAACTAACACTAGCACAATTATTCTCAACTCCAACATGCTCATATTTAGCTATTTTCTCCCATGATCTCTTCAGGTCCACATCCCCAGCACGTCTTGTATCCCAGTTTGAACCACCAAACTTTCTAAACAATTGTGATTCATTGGGTCATAGTGTGATTAATTTTTTTGTTTGTTTTTTGTTTTTGTTTTTGTTTTTGTTTTTGTTTGAATCAACTCCCTCTAGGAATTACAGCAACGATACAAGATAAATGAAACTGTGTTTATTACAACTCACTCTACATAAATCATCTTGCCCTTGGGGGATGGATACGTGGCTGTTTGTAAAGCAGTAAACTGAATGGGCTCAGCACATACACGAGTAGATGCCAATGACTACGGAATTGAAGTAATGTTTCACAAAAGGTTGTTCTAACAAAATTTAAAACTCTAATTGCTTCAAAATATTTTGGCTTAGAACTTGTACAGGAATGAAAAAGGATAGTTTTGAGAGGCTGAATGTCAATGTACCACCCATCAGAAGCAAGTCCAGGGGACCCCGACATATTTCTCAGGACCAATGGAGATGTGGTGATCATCACATAGGGCTGAGCCTGAGTGGAGCAATGGAGGGTAGAAGTCTTTGGAAGGAATCATTTCCATTGGGAGCTTCAAGGAATTTTCCATTAGAACATGGCTAATTCCCCCAGGAATCTGAAAAATAGACCCATGAGCCAAACCTGGAAATTTATGCATTAGGTAGACAAGAGTTTGTGCCTGACTATGACAGTTCAGTCAAAGGATTTTAAGCTTTTTCTACCCCAGAATACCTTTCATACCTTTTTTTTTCTGTTTTAGACATTTTCTCTTTAGAGGAGAAGGTTAGGGTGAGATCTCTTCAGGGACAAATAAATCTTCTTTATTGTGAGTTGTTAAGCTATATTAGCAAGTTAATGTTTTTTTTTTTTAACATAGACAAGTCATACTTATTTTTAGCATTTATGTTCTCTTTCTGTATTAATATCTGTGACCAGCTATGTTCAAATATGCTTCACCTTTATATAAGTATTAAGATAATTAAAAGACTAACCATAATTCTACTTCTTCCTGTTCCTAGGAAAGAATCTCAAAATATAAACAGTGAGATTGAAATTGTTATTACAATGAAAAATACTTTCAAATTAAAAAATATTTGATTTTTTCCATATTTGATAGGAGTTAAAATGGTCATTATGGTTTGTTTTCTGATTGTGTTTTTTTTTTCATGCAGGACTATAACAGGTACTATAAATGGACTATGTTAACAAATGCAAATTATTGCCCCACAATGTTGGAAGTTAGGGAGTCGGAAATCAAGGCGTGGATAGAGTTTGTTCCTAAGGCACTGACTGAGTGAAGGATTGGTTTCAATCTTCTCTCCTTGGCCTATGGGTGGCTGACTTCTTTTGTTTTTTTATAGCTAGATTTGTCTTTTTTCTCAGATTTCCTGCTTTCATAGGACAAATGGTATTCCATGAGTGTCCTCTTTAATGACCTCATTTTAACTTGATCCTCTGAAAAGATTTATTTCTAAATAAAGTTACAGGCCTTAGAAGCTAGGAGTTAGGTTCTTTTGAGCTGATACACTTAGCCCATTTGGTGCGTTTCTATCATGGTATTTAATGGAGAAAAAGCAGTGGATTCATCATCAAGTGGGTGATGGTCTCCATTTTAGAAGATTAATAAAATGATAGGCATGGGTTTTGACATATGTACGAAAGACTGAAAACACTGCAGGAAGGGTCTAGAACAGGAGTGCCTCGGGCTGAAAGGCCTTCCTTGCCAACACAAGTATTTGGTAGTGAGTGTCTGTGGAAAAGGTTTTTTATCATCAGAAAGAATGCTACAATGCAGCCACAAGGACATTAGGTGGTAACTTAAGCTTCTTCATGGGGTGGTGGGATATTGATCCCATTGGCAAGTGTCCAGTGGAGAGGGTTATTATAGTTAATCTTGGACTGAGAGCTGCTTTGTATCTGTTTTCCTGAGTATTTGGTAATAAAAAGTAGCATTAAAAATGAAATTAGATCATTTGCTATGCCTTCTCTACCCTCTTATACTTTCTAAACAGGCCCCCTTCCCAAATTCACAGCCTCCTTTTCTTTAGCCATTGCTGTTACACACACATAGACATGAATAGACATGCTAATACAACAATGTGAGTCTGATTAGAGTTGCCTGCAGGTATATTTTTAGGTATATTATTTGGTAACAGATAATCAATCAGGGTATTCATCCATGGGAGAGACTAAACAGCCTGACTGCCTTTCTAACTATCATGAAATACATCAGGAATGTCAGCACTTTGTTTCAAACTTGGTGGTTTCTAGTGGTAAATATTTAAGTTGACCAGCTTTACAGTTGTATAGAACATATGTTGTATGCTGATGTATGTATTGAAACTGAATGAGGAAATGGCCTGGAAAATCATCATGTTAATGAATATCAGTGTGCTGGAGCCTGCTTGCTATAAGCAAACAAAAGTGAGTGAGTGAGTGAGAGAGAGAGAGAGAGAGAGAGAGAGAGAGAGAGAGAGAGAGAGAATAATCATGTACCCCGCCCTGCTTCTTAACTCCATGATGTATGTTGGTATCTTAAAATTGGTCAATGTGAGAGAAATTGCGAATGGCAATTTACAAATGATGCAAATGTTAGGTTTTTGTTTTGGAATGCTGGCTCTGGCGCATTCAACCCATCTTGACAGAGCTGCAGCTATCTAACAATTGGGAACAAGGAAAATTCTCTCACTTGATGAACAGAAAGGGCTGTTTTTTTCTTTTCTTTAGTCCCACACTTTAGAATAGTTTGTGATGATAAACTGTAGAGCCAGCTTGGGAAACAGATGACAGGAATCTGAACTGCAATTTACTAAGAGCTTCTGAAGCTGTGGAGCAAATTGCTGAGGTAATTTTGATGGTTGAAATATATGTATTCAGAAGAATTAAAATTCAAACTCCCTTCTTAACTGACAGCAGGGTGATTAATGGCCAGGCCAGAAGGTTCAGCAAATCCATGGGAAACTCTGGAAATCATGAGTTCCCAAGATGTCATCTGTTGCGTTTTAAGGTTTGAAAGGAGGGAGACACGATGACTAACGAAACAGTTGTTAATTCAAACTGCATATTTTATGAGCTGTACTGTATGGCTTAAGCGAGCCAAACAAATCCAGCAGAGCTGTCTCCTGTGCAGTTCCTCTTGGAAAGTGAATTGAGCTTCCCTGCTTCAATGCGCCAGTGATCTGAGGCACTGCTGTGTGCAGGGCTTCCCGGGCTTTCTTTTTTATTTTATTTTTTATTGAATATTGTCTTCATTTACTTTGCCAATGGTAAAACCTTTCCCGATTTTCCCCCTCCCCAAAGGCCCCCAACCCCTCCTCCCACCCCCTGCTTCCACATATATGCCCCTCCACACGACCCGACTCACTCCCACCTTCTCCACTCCCCCCCTTTCCCTTTGTCCGGGCATCTATTGAGCCTTTACCCAACCAAGGACCACTCCTCCTCTACCGGAGCAGTCCTCTAATTAGAGTAGAAGTGAGCCTCACAGTTGAAAGCAGCTCCCCTTCTCCAGTCCCCTTTAGCATCCTTTCAGTTTAAGCTTCCTTAGTGGTTGTGGTAAATTCCTCTTCTGTCGATGCTTCTTAACATTTAAGCCTGTTTTCTTATTTATGCATTTATATATTTAGTTTTGATTTCCCCTTCCCCTATCTCCTTTACTGGAATTTCTGTAATTCTGTGGAACTTCCAGTAGAGGTCATTGCTTTGTTACAGAAATCTGTTCTTTCTTTCTATTTTTTTCCTTTTTTTAATTTTCTATATTCTTTGTTTACATTCCAAAATGGATTCCCCTTTTCCTATTGCCCCCTCCCCATATGTCCCATAAGCCTTCTTCTCTCTACCCATTCTCCAATCACCCCCCCTCCCATATCTCTGTCCTGGTACTCCCCTACAATGCTGGATCAAGCCTTTCCAGGATCAAGGCCCTCTCCTTACTTCTTCATGGGAGTCATTTGATATGCTAATTGTGTCTTGGGTATTCAGAGCTTCTGGGCTAATTAATATCCACTTATCAGTGATTGCATTCCAAGTGTATTAAGTGTATTTTTTTGTGATTGGGTTACCTCACTTAGGATGATATTTTCTTTCTTTTGCTCAAGAGAGGGCTGCTCTGTGGCTGCAATGACTGTACCATGTGAGGGAGTAAAGTCAAGGGACCAGTCATCTCCAGCTGGACCGGTTTATATACTATAGCACTTCTGTTACAAAGTGTGTGTGTGTGTGTGTGTGTGTGTGTGTGTGTGTGTGTGTGTGAGTGTGAGTGTGTCGGGGTATGGGGAACACTTGCTTTCTTCTAGTGAGTTGGTCCAGTATTCATATCATTTCTCAATCATCTGGGGAAAAATGCAAAGGAAACAAGAATGAAGACTGAAGGAACCATGCGGTTGAATTAGGGAAAGGCTAGATGATGAAGCTGAGGCCAGGACCAGCCTTGGTGGGAGAACCCGAGGCTAACATAAATCTCGAGAGACTTGAGGCCCCAGGGAATTTGGAGGCCTGGTGGTAGTAGGGACCATCCTCTTGGAAACAGTGGGCAGGAGGAGAGGGATGAGAAACTGTAGGAGGGGGGACTGAAGGGAGGGGGCATTAGCTAGACTATAAAAAAATAAAAGTAATTTAAAAAGGAACTGTCAGAAAGAATATTTAACAATTTTGTCTTTTCTCAGAATGACATGAAGCCATCACTAGTTGTCCCTGGCTCTCATTATGTACTGTGTACAAAGTGAAAAACTACCCATTTTTATTTTTTCTAAATAATGTAATATAATATTTAATGAGTATTTTGGAGCCTTTGTTTATTTTATTTTATAAGTACTAGAGATAGATGTTCTATACTTCACATGCTATTGGCTAAATGAAAACTGACTAATTTTAAGACATTAGCAAACACGGAGCTGCCGTAGAAGAAAAACAAACACAAAAAACAGAGGGGTAAGCCTCCCACAAATGAACTTTTAAGGGGACATAATTCATCCCATAGCATGTAATCTGCAAATTGTCTTAATTACTTACGACTTTGTTGATGAATTTAAATAAAATGAGTTTAAATAAAAATGACTTTCTTTCCCTTAAACAATAGTTTGTTTCTAGCAGGAGCTGTATACTAAAGTCTGATCTCAGAGACATGCAGGAAGAAGGCCCTGCAGTAAGAGGAAGGATACACTTTCCTCTTCCGCTTCAGTCTACAGCATTTCTCTTGATTTTTCGTCCCCACACGTGTGTGTCTCTCACAAATCCTTTGTTCTTTCACGTTTGCTGAGTTTGCCTTTTTCTTGAAATCTTTCTGGGTCACATGAACTGAAAGTTTCTGTTCTCTGAGTTCATTAACTGATTTTAAAAATGTAGGTCAGTGCACCTAGTATATGTTTGGAATGCCCTGGGAATACCAGCTGAGATATCTATGTCAGTCCCTTCTCCCTGCTAACTCAACTTAGTGTAGTGGAAATGCCAGCAATGTGTGGCCTCCTGCTGTTGCACAATATCTAGAGTGATTTCTTGGAGGATCAGAGGAAGTTTGGTCTCTTGTTCATTTTGTATTTATTCACACGTGCTGGTACCCCCCATCATAAATTATTGAACTGTCATCTCTTCATTTCTCATAAAGCAGTGCTGGTTGTATGGACGCTTATGAAATGAATCTCATGAGATGCTGCCCTTTCCATACACACGTTAAGGGGCTATTCTGTAAATTGGAACTCTATGGACAATTTGCCTGTGGTCCAACAGGGCTCACAGGACCCTGTCTCAGAGGACTTCTGTGCCAACAGCAGAAAGATCTACAAATAGCTGAACTCAAGTTACAGATTTTAGAGAGTCACAGAATTGTCTTGTTTTCCAATGCAGCAAATAAGCAATGTAATAGAGGTTTCGACTAACACTTTACTCTCTAAGAAAGGAGCATAAACCTTAGCTCACTCTAAGAGAATTCCAATTCTGTTTTCCCTTCTCATGTTAGCAATTTTTGTGCTGATTTTCTTTCGACACTTCTAGCCTGTTTTATTCTACTGTTAATTGATGTTAGAGTGGTCCCTTACCGTGGAGCCCTTCTTAATTATGAGATTTAACTTTGCTGTGTCTGCTCTCAATGTAAACTCTTCATTAGTTTATGCCAGAATGTTTCCTGCTATATCTAAGAGCTTTGCTTTTCTAATCTGATTAGAAGATCTTGCAGTATCAAATTTTCTCTTGAGCATTCTGATAGCTACATCAATAAACTTCAGTTTGCTTTCGTGGTCGAAGACTTTCAATTCGATCCAAAATAAACACTACCCTCACAGCAAAGGGCCATATAATATTATAAGATCTCATCTGATTTTTGTCACTTGAGGAAATTACTATTCAACTAAAGATTGAAGTGGCTAAATTAATATATAAGGTCATTCTTCTCTGTTGTTGCAGACTTTTTTTTTTTTAAAGTATCTGTCTAATCTTGAATAAAGACCAATGTAAACAGAGAACTTGGCAGTGGGTGGGTGTGTCTCCTCTCCCCCAGTGTTCTTCTGCTTACCTTCACGGATGTAGGTCTGTCTTCCTTTTCTTAACTGACTCCCACTGAGGGAAATGGGCTTAATTTGCCTGCTCTGATTCTTTTCATTGAGTAGTCTCAGCTTTGAGATGGTGTGAGGGAGTGAACGCTGTATGCTGTATCTGAGAGCAGCTGTATCCGAGAGCAGCTGTCAAAAGCCCCGTGGCCAGGAAATCAAACCTGAATATAGTATGAGCAAAACAGAATTTTCCAGTCAACCCCAGGTATCCTTTTGTTATGAGCTAATTAACATTGTATTCAATGTTTGTGCAAGCTCTCACACAGGTTCGTCAAACTAAAGTAAATGTGACTTTGGTTTAGAAATCTACTTGAGGGACTTTAGCTACAAGAACATGGAGGCTTCTGAAGAACCAGCCTGCCTCCATTTTAGGCTTAAAATGCATCTTGTAGTAAAGACAACATATCTTCTTTCCTGTTTAGGATTAAACCTCTGTTTCTCAAGGATTGAGCTATGCCTCACCTGTATTCTTAACCTCAAATTGTTCTGTACTGCCTGTTCCAGGAATGCTAATCATGTCTTTGCTTCAAAAATATCATTTGTAACCATCTTGTAATCCTACCTTTTATTCAAAAGGTTATAGGATTACCTTAGTTTGACTGCTTGTTATGACAACTTGTTATGCCCCCCCCAACATGGCAACCATATTTTTGTTTCAGGAGGTCATTATGATTAACTTGTTAGGGTGTTCTTGTCTGTCTTCCTCTCCTTAATGCTGACCTCCTGAATCCTGCCTTACAGGGAGGCAGACTGAGTACACAAATAAAAAACATGCTTTAATTAATTGCTTGCTTCAGTAATTTTGTCAGGATGATGTGGGTCAATGGTGTTTCTCCTTCCACCTTTGGGAATAACACTACCTCTGTGGGTTCTTTCTATGCACGGTGTGTACTGGGCTCCCTGTGTCCCGTCAATTATTGTCATTTATACAAGGCAGAAGTTTGGATGAAAATGGATAATCCATGTAGGAGCTCTTCATGAGGTCTGTTTGCCAATTTAACACAAACTGCATGTATCCTCAGGGAGAACACAGCCTCTGTTTCCTTTAATCTTTTTTTTTTTTATAAGAGATGACAGTATATATTAATGGAGGGCAAGAATAAATCATTGGGTTTAAGTGTTAATGATCATCTAATAATAAGATGTGATGGGATTATATTAGAATTGCAGAATTGGACTATTTATTAAGAGTGGCATGCTATCAAATTATAAGCCTCAGAGGACATAGGGATAATTATAGTCATCTAGATATGAAAGAAGTTAAAATCCTTTTGAAAGTCTACTTTATTATTTTGCTGTAAGGTATAACCAAATAAGGTTAACTTAGAAAATGTCTGCTATGTGAAAAAAATAAAATTTATTAGCATTTAAATGAGACCTCATCTTCTAATAATTTCTGGTAATTTTTAGAGGAATTTCATATTTGATGTCTTTGTTCTGCATAAAATACAAAAGCCTGATTGATAACAGAAATTAGTATCTTTTTAAAGTGGTAAATTCTTTGCTGTAGAAGATTATTAGCTGCAATTATAATACATTTCCTAATAGCTCATTGAAAAGCATGTTGTGAAATATGTTCACTAAAGAAGTTTGTATTTAGTGTGTGATGAGCAAGACGATCAGTAACTTGAATACAGGACTCAAAAGTGGTAATTCAAACTTTATCTGAACCTTTAAACTGACTCCCTATAGAAGCTACTTTACCAATAGAACCAGCCACTTGGGCAGCCATCTTAGTTTATTTTCTTTGTACCTGTTCAATGACCTTGGTTACCTTCACTGCTTTCTGCCACCTCCAATTTTGCTGTCTTCCTTTGCTGCAATGTTTTCAATTTGTCTTTCTTACTTTTTTTAAAATCAGATTGTCTCTCTCCTTCCTTAAAAAAAAAACCTTGAGATATATTCAGCCCTAATTAGTCTAATTAACTTGTAATCTCTCCAACTCATTGCATCTTGGCATTAGTTCCCACCATTGAAGCAAAATCACTCTTAATTACTAAATGCAAAAGTCATCTGTTTTCCTGTCGTTGTCTTTGTAAATATGTGATGCACTGAATAGCTGATTCTAGTGAGATGCTATTGGATTCTCTTCTGTAGCACTCATTATTAGTGATATACCTTTTCTGACTTTAGATTTCAGGGTGACACCTCATCAGCTTTAGCTAGGACCACGGAGAAATGCCTACTATGTATATAAGTATTTATCTTTATCTTACCAATTTACAATTAATATGTCATTAGTCTTTTTTCTTTTCCTTTTATTGAAAATCAATTTTTTTCAATACCGCATCCTTATTATGGTTTCTTCTGCCTCTAATCCTCCCAGTTCATCCCCACTTCCCCTCTAGTTTGGATCCACTCCCTTTCTGTCTCTCCTTAAAAAAATAAAACAGCTATCTGAGGGATAATAATATGATGTACAAAACAAAGCTAACACATTGGAATAAAACAAAACAAACAAATAAACAGAAAGGAAAGAGCCAAGAAGCAGAGACCCACTCATTCTCACACTCAGGAATCCAAACAAACAAACAAACAAACAAACAACAAACAGCGCTCTAAACTGGAAGCCATACATTATATTCCAAACACCTGGTGCAGACCCATGCAGGCCCTGTGCATGCTACCCCAGTCTCATATGAGCTTCCAACATGTTGATTTAGAAGGCTTTGTTTTCTTGGTGTCTTCTATCCCTTCTTGCTTTTACATAGTTCTGTTTCCTCTTCCATACTGTTCATTGAGCTCTGGCGGAAGATATTTGATGGTGGCATCCTATTTACAGTTGAACTGTTCACATTTCTCTTCTTCTCTGTATAATGTCTGGCTGTGGGTCTCTGTATTTGTTACCATTTACTGCAAGAAGAAGCTTCCACAATGATGGCTGAACAAGAAGGATGCCATTAGGAGTCATTTTACTGCTTTTTAAAAATAGTAGCACTTGGTTTGTCTTAACAACTCTCAGCACTTTTGCTAATCTCTTTGGCATATGACTACTTAGAACTTCAGGGAACTTTAAGTGACAATGTTGTTTTCCTTTTGGATAAAGTACCATATTATTTGAATCAATGATTACAAGGTACATATATGTTGACCTTAAGAACAATATATTGCCTCAGACTTATAGTTCCGATTGTTGAAACAAGGTGTCATTCCTTATGACTCTGACAAACTCTATGTGTTTTAGGATGGAAGGAGAATAACTTTTATATCAATTATTCTCTCTTCTGAGGTATAATTTATAATTATTAAACAATGAAAAAGTGACAGAAATAATTTTTCAGTGTGCTGACACGGGGTGATGGTGGCAAGGACTGTCTTACATGTTTGTAGGGTTGTAAAAGCTACGGACCCATTTTTATGATCATGATAGAGTGTGCAGAAAGCCCTCTCCAGAGGCTCTGGGACTCTCAGAATAGGACATGTGACTTTAAAATCAGAAACA
Source organism: Apodemus sylvaticus (assembly GCF_947179515.1). Lineage (NCBI taxonomy): Eukaryota > Metazoa > Chordata > Mammalia > Rodentia > Muridae > Apodemus > Apodemus sylvaticus. The sequence goes on from NC_067487.1 coordinate 54,423,088, forward strand.
TTTAATGTAATTTTCCTGAATCTTAACTTTGGATATGAAGTTATAATAGTGTCAAATGCTGAAGACACAAGCAAAATCTTTGGAGGGGCTTAAATAGAGTCTTAAGAGAACAGGAGGATATTCTTCACTGTTCTGTTTAGTTCTGAGAGGACATCCAAAGACATTGTATTTCTGTGGAGTGACATGGGAGGATCCCTGAAGTGGTGTCTCTCATGTAGGTAAAATCTCCACATTGCTGATGGTAAATGGGGCTAAAGAAAGTGGAGAAAGGGAAAAGATTACTAAAGAAAGAGGGCGTGACTACAATGACCCTCTCAGAAAAACTATTTTAGCCTAAGTAACCCTGCTTAGGACTGCATGAAGGAAATTTGAAAGAGTTTTGGAGTAAAGTTTAGAAATAAATATTATTGAAAAACTTACTACATATTTTGGCACCAAATTTTAATTCATTGCTGATTAACATGCTGACATAAGGCTTTATTATTGAAGATGACAGAAAATTGATGGTCTTGGGCCGAGCTGCCACTAAATAAATTCCCATCAAATAGGAAAAAGTGATTTCATCGGAGAACGTCTGGAGTCAGAGATTAGAAGAATAACTGGTAAATGTTTAATCCTTAAAATCCTTAGATACCTCAATAAACATATTTGAAACATCTTGACTCTTAAGTATAGACTTAATTAAGTTGACATTTCATAATGATACAAAAGAGGTCAGCAGGGGACCTCTGCAGCTATTTGGGAAAAATAATCTCAGGCATAAAGAACAGGCAGTATATGTATACTGCAGTGCTATCCTGTCCAAACTATCTAAGAAGGCTGAGAAGAATAAGAAAGGCATATCTGAAGAAAAGGAAGACAATGATAAAGGAGCCTCAAGAGTGTTATGACTTTCTATAATAATTTTGCCTCTGAATGAGACAGAATACCAATCCTTGACACAATACCAAAGGATGATTCATAGGTAATTTAAGCCTTATCAAAATTATGAACTTCTGTCTCTGAAAGACAAAATAAGAGATTGCTATAGTAACCCAATAAGGGAAAATAGATATGTAAATCATACATGTAATAGAGAATTTACACTCCAGAATATATAACGAACTCTACTATTTCAACAATAACTAAATAAACTACTCAGTAAAACATAAGAATGGACTTAAGGAGCTGCTTTATTAAAGATGTAAATAAGAGGCAAATTGACCCATGAAAAGATTACAACAGCATTGTTCATTAAGGAAATTTAATAGATAACTTTAATAGATAACACTACATACCTATTAGAGCACCCCGAAGTGTTAATGAAAACCTTGTACAAATGATCTCTCATAGACCCTCTGAGACTGTAAAGGAGAACACCCAGCAAGGTCTACGGAGAGGAACAATTAGCACTAAAGAGCTTTAAAAAAAAAACACAGGTTCCTTAAATATATAAACACATGAAAGGAATATAAGTGGACTCACAAAACCATACTAGACATCTTATACCCCCAAGTAAAACCTCCAGTGCTAGGAGTTGCTTATATATTGTTGAATCATTGACCAAAATGGTGGCATGGAACATGACAAACATCATGAGCTATTATTAGGGATTTTGGTTGCTTTCTACAACCTGATAGTAAGGCCCTGTTGCTGATAATGCATATGTAGTCAAACACAGAGAAGCCAAACTGGTGTCTAACTGGAAATTCCACCTCTACAGGAAGGAACTCTGTTTACTACTAGAAGAGAAAGTTATCATCAATATCACCTAGCTACAAGGTACAACAGTCATCTTCTTGAAGGGTATTCTAGTGCCATAGTGGCACAAATGTTGTGGGAGTAACCAATTAACTCTTTGATTTGATTTAAAGCCCACTTCATGAGATGAAACTGATACCCAAAACCTTTAAAGAGATGGAGAACCTGAGACTAGATAGCTTATGGGCCTAAGGGAAAACATAGTTCTATGATTCCATCGAAGGACAATAGCAATAACATAACTCCTAATAACATGTTCTATACCCATAGGTCAGTGCCTCACTCAGCCCTCGTGCATCAGACTGGAACTATTACAGAGACCTACAACATGACAATGTGCAGAGAGTGGGAGAATTTTTGAACACTCAGTCTTGAATGAAATTTCATCCTCAAAGCTCTCTTCTCAAGGCTTGGGGATCTACTTGAAGAGAAGGCATAAAGAACCAGAGGTAATAGACTACTCCAAAGAAATAGTATCTTCCAGATACAGAACTGATATACATATGAATTCAGAGGCAGTACAAGACCTGTGGAGTCCTAGCACTGAGAGGTGAAAATAAGCACAGGGTCCTACTCATAACCAAGAACCTATCTGCAATCATGCCCACTAGGAGAAAAATTCCATTTCTCTAATGGAATATTACTGAATATATCCAGGGTAGGCCTCATGCCCAGGTGTATTTGGCCAACACAAAATGAATTTTTTTTTGTCGACCTTTTGTTTAGTTTTGTTTTGGCATATTTGCCTTATTTATCTTTTGTTGTTATTGTTGTTGTTTTGATTTTCATTATATTTTTGTAGGTTCTTTGTTTCTTTTTTGGTTTATTTGTTTTTGTTGAGAGAGAGAGAGTAAGAGAGAGAAGTTAGGTGGGAAGGGCAGTAAGGGGTATCATGGAGGAGTAGGAAGAGGGAAAACAATCAAAATATATTGCATAGAAAAATTTTAATTAAAAATAATAAACAAAACTGTTTGTTGAGAATTACTCAGCTGCCTGGAAGGAACAGCGATCAACAGAGCTTCCTGGAAGAGGCGAAGACATCGAGCTACCTAAAAAGGATACCTGTAGGTTACAGTATGCTCCAGGTTCTCAGCTCTGGGGAACTGCCACCCATGCTGGGGTGGACTTTGGTGATTCATCTGCCTTTGAGTCATTTCTGCTCCTGTAAGTAACCCTTATCCATATTCCTGTAACTTCAATAAAAGTTATTTTTCACTAAGTTGGACTTTTGTGGTATCCATACTTTGGTCTCGCCTTTTGTTTCCTATTTGGGTGAGTAGATGTTTGTTCACATTCTCCATGAATAGTGTCACCTGACAGTTTTAAAGCTCTAAGTTTGCTTCTAGAGACAAAGAAGAACATTTGGAACTGGATAGAGAGAAGGTTGTTGAGATAATTACATAGAATCTATTTCCCTTCTTTTTTATCATTGTTGTAGTTTCTATTTTTCTCAGAAATAGAAAGAGAAGGCTGCACACTTCATTAAATTCTTGGTAATTGGCTCTTAAGTAGCTTTAAATGACCTACCGTTAATCTCCCTTGGGCACTTCTGCCACTGGCCACCTTGTCACCTTTAGCCTGAGATTGTTCTAAGTCAGGTTCTAATGCCTTCCATGGAGGTAACTGGGCCTCCAGTCAGGAGAGGTTTTGCATTATTCATTCCAGTTTCTCTGAGAAACAGTTCCCCTGCACCTACTTCCCCTCAGGCACCAGCCAGTCAGTGGGAAGTTTTCCTCATTATGCCTCCCCAGTCACAGCTCTGGTACTCATCCCAGGGCTACAGCCAGCTAACCTGGTTTCTCCAGGGCAAAGCTGGTAGAATTTGGTTTAGGTGACAGAATGCTGGATCCATGTAACCAATCCTGGGTGACTTGCCAATTAATGATGGGTAAATGGGAAGGAGATGGAACTTTAAGGGATTTCTTTTTCTTTTTCTCCCCCCACCCCCATATTCTTGGATACTTGATTCTTAAAACTTTTTTTTTTTTTGGTTTAATTTATTTTTCATTGAATATCGTCTTCATTTACATTGCCAATGGTAAGACCTTTCACGATATCACTCCTCCTCTAAGACCCCCCCCCCAACCCCTCACTCTCCTCCTTCCCCTGCCTCTACCTATGTCTCTCCACCCAACACAGTCCCTCCCCTGCCTCCCGGTCTGTTTCCCTTTGTTCCTGCCTCTGTTGAGCCTTTACCTGACCAAGGACATGGGCATAGGGGAAAAGTTCCTGTCCTCCAGGGTCTTCCCCAACTTCTTTTCTATTAGTTTCAGTGTGTCTGGTTTTACATGGAGGTCCTTGATCCACTTGTTGTGAAGTTTAGTACATGGAGATAAATCAAATATATATCTATACATACGCATATACATATATACACACATACATATATTATGATAAACATGTATATATATTTGCATATATTTGTTTATTTTCTTTTGAGTAAAGTCAGAAGTCTTTGTCCTCTAGAAAGGATGACAATAATACTTCTGGAATCTGCAGAGTTCACCTTGTGTGGTTTGACCCTTTACATCAATCTATCCCTGCATTGTGCTTGCTTTTTCTTTTGTCCCCTGCATATTGTTTAGATGTTCTGTTCTTTTACATGCACTGGTGAAGAATTATGACTTCAACATGAGTTTTGTTTTTTATGAATGATTTGAGTGTTTTCTTTGTTGGTCTGGGTATATAAAGAACTCTGTTTTTAACTCCAATGTTTTCTACTATATTTCTCCATTTTTACTATTAAGGACCAATTCTCCCCCTTGACACTGAGAGCGCCCCCTTTCTCTATTACAGTGCCATCAGGTTCTTGTGTCACTGTTTTCACCCCTCCCTCCAGCTGTCTGCTCATCACTTCTAACTTTATGTAATTTTTAAAAAGTCTATTGTGTTTTCCTCGTTTTTCTTATTTTTGTCTTCTTGTGCTTGTCCTGCTTTCCCTAGTGGATTCCTTGTGATTTTGTTTTCCAAAATGGCAATTTGTTTGATTTGATTTGTTTTGTTTTAAATTTAAAAAGCTTTGCCATTTGCCTTCCTGCCTCACACTGCTGTAGTGGTCCAGCCAACCTCACACGCCATTTGCAGTATTTTTCTTGAGTTCATCTTTTTTTTTTTCTGTAGAGATGTGATTGCTTCATTTTTCAACACTCACTTCTGTGTCAGCCCATACCTTTTTATTCAAATAAACTTTTAATTTTAGAGTTGCTTTTGATTTATTTTAAAGCTGCAAAAGTAGTATAGTAATTTTTGTATATCTTGTACCCAGTTTCTTTCTTTTATTATTCCACATGACATGGCTAATGAACCAGTAGCGACACATCATTAAATTAAATAATTAATAATTATTAAATAATATTAAATAAACACCATTTCAGTTAGATGTATTTCAGTTTTCTGAGCACTACTTTTTTCCCAAGGATCCCATCCACGCTACCATACTATATCAAGTCAGCACATTTGTGTAGTCTCTTCTGGACTGAGACAGTTTCTCATTGGGATAGTCATTTTTCTGTGCCTGTGTATCTAGTTATTTAAGTAAAATGAATCCCAGTGGTACTGTGAAATGTTTTATTGATGTGATTAATATATACAACCAATATATCAGCATATCTCAAGTAAAGTAGGTTATATTTGCTATAACAATATGTTCTTCAAACATAGGATAGACTAAAAATGGTGGCATAGATGGATATTGTATAATTCCATGTATGAAAGAACAACAGACACTAAAATAAGTAATGCTTTGTTTTAGTATTATTTATCTATTTATTTACTTACTGTGTGTGAGTGGATGTGAGCATGGGCATGCATGCAGGAACCCACAGAGGTCAGAAGAGGGTGTTGGGTCCCCTTGGACTGGAGTTGTAGATGGTTGTGAACTACTATGTGGTGTTGAAAACTGAACCTGGGTCTTCTGCAAGTGTTCTTAACCACTGAGCCATTTCTTTAGCTCCCTTGTTATCTTTTAAATCTTTTTTACTTGTACTATGCTAGCAACCAAACCCAGAATGTTGTGTGTACCAGACAAGTGCTATAATATTGTGGGCCTTCTTCATCCCTTGTTTATCCATAGATGAGAATGTTAATTTAGATAGTGGTTATCCTGCACTGAAATAGGTTAGGGTAGTAACAGGCAAGGAGAAGAAAGGTAACTCCTGGAATGCATTTAGAGATTTTGTTTCTTGTTTTTTCTGATATTTACTTGAGTTATTTAGTTTTTTAAATAATTACAAGGTGATGGTACTAATGTGCACACTTTATAGTACTATTCACTGTAGAAACTTCCTAAGAACATTGTGTATTACTCTATCACAGTGTCTGTAGCTCAAATCAGGAAGGCTTTTAATGCATCTTCTCTGCAAAACCCTGAAAGCTGTGGCTAACTTGTTGTCTTTCCATGTTCTCATGTCAAAGGGTGTGAATAAATTAGTGATTTAGACACATGATTGCATATCAGTGAACATTAGAAACTTTAAAAAAAATCTTAGGCAGAACACATAATCTATACTATAATGAATTTCATAGGCAAACAGGTTTCAGATCTTTCAGATTAAGCTACTAAAAAGTCTCAGATATTCATCAGGCAAAATGTTAATTTACAATCATATGAGTGAAAGTCAGTTTTTGTAAAAACTCGACCTTGGTTATGTATGCCTTTGCTGATTGGACTGAGCAGGAGCCATACTAAGTAGATAACACAGCGTGTTTTGATGTATGATCCTAACGACTCAGAAACTTTTTTTTTTTTTTTAGCAAATTGTTCAAATTGCAATCAAATTAAATTGCAAAATCTCTTTAAACCATGGCTCCTACACATGTAATTGGAAGATAATGCTTGTCACATACAGGCTGTTTTAAGATTTAAATGTATGATATTGTGAAGTACTTACTATGGTATACTGTCAGGTGCTCAGTCAATTTGATGAATGAATTTTAAGGCTCTCTGTAAGAGAAAAAGGACTGTTTTTCAGTACTTTTTGGGATTCTGCTCTTTTAGAATAGTGCTGTATTTGTAATACCAAGTTGGTACAACTCCCCATTGGCATCAGACACATATTTAGGACTGTGCATTTCAGCTATGATGATGACTTTGCACACCTCAGCCATAATCTCTTCATGTATCGAATTTTTGTTACCACCATTCATTTGTGAAACTACTGGTCAGTGTTTAGAGAGAAGCTACAGTCTGTGATCACCACCAAACTAGCTTTCCAAGTACAAAATTAAATCTCTTCAGTTTTTCTTAGCATCACAATCTAGCCAATGAGCCAACTAACCACAGGTAATTGAACAAAAAGTAGGTAATTGACATGAAATGTTCTATTTACTACCTCAGAAGACCAATTTGGTCACATCTCTTTAATTTTTCAATTAATCAGTTAGGGAACCAACATGATTATCCATCAGGAAGCCTAGAGAATCTCTCTTGTGGTTTCTTTTACCTCCATTATGTCTGAGAACACTAACATCTCACAAACTCCCATACAAGTTTCTATTTTCACACAAATGAGAGAGAATTATGTGTTTGACTACTCTTTTTTCATATTTATCCCCATATGACATGATTTGGGGTTTTTTCTTTATATTTGTCCACTTGACATATATTAGGGTTATCTGAGAAGAGAAAATAACTCCATAAGATTAGTAGTTATAGGCAGGCCCATGCAATAGTTTTTTAATTAATGATTAATGTGAATGAATTCAGTCCATGGGGAGTTGTGCCACCCTGGCCATGTTGTCCTGAATTGTATAAGAAAGCAGGCTGAGCAAGCCGTGACAAGCAAGCTGGGGAGTAGCATTCCTTTATGGCTTCTACTTCGGATCCTGCCGTCAAGTTTCTGCCTTGTATTCTTGACCTGTTCTCCCTAGACACTGAACCACAAACTGTATGCTGAAATAAGCCCATGCCCTCCCTAGTTGCTTTGGGTTATGTTTTATCATAGCAAATCTTAGTTAGAAACTATTTACTTCTATTATGTCACAGAAGTAGAATTGAATCACTTGTGTCATGAGACTAAAATGATACAGAGAACACTGTGACTTTCTAAAAATTGTGTATGCATTAGTGTGTGAGTGTGTGTGTGTGTGTGTGTGTGTGTGTGTGTGTGTGTGTGTGTAGGCAAAAGTTAACATCAGGGTATCTTTCTCAGTGGCTTATTTTTAGGATACATGTCTTTCATTTAACTGGTAGTCTGCCCTTTCAGCTACATTGACTGACCAACGAGTTCCCAGGTTGCACCTGTTGCTAGCTTCAGATGTGCCTGTCCTACCAACTTTTATATGAATGTTAGAGATTCAAATTTGAGTCTTCATACAGTCCAGCACCTTACCTACCAAGCCGTCTCCCCACTCCCACTGTGATTTTTTTTCGTGTACAGTGACTTGGTTAATGTTAAATTTGGTTTATCTAATTTTTAGTTTTCAAATATTTTGGCCTCCTTATAAACTTCTTCACATAGTTCCAGGTAGCTCCCAGGAGTACTGAGGTAAAATCTGTCATGTAAAATCTGGTCTCATTTGATAGATTCAAACTACTGTCACCTTTTCCTGTGTATGGATCAGCTGTAACTCCATCATGTGTAATGTCCCTGTCCTTGGACTATTGTGCTCATTGTTCAAATTTCTAAAAGAGCCAAACTTCCATGCCTTAGGAAGCCATCTTTGCACTTCCTGAATTCATCTGCCCATAGCCATAGAACCCAAGGAAAAGTGTTAACCTGCTTCACCACACCTTGTGCTCCAAGTCTTGCCTCCTCTGTGTCCATCTGGCCTTTTCAACTGTACCTGCAAAGATGATAGTCAGGGGAATTCTGGAAACCTTCTCTTCCTTCCAGCTAAATCATAACATTCTCAAGAATCATGGTTCTATGTGTGGTACACTTGATAGAATTCTGCATTATGAGTCTATTAATGCTTTGGATTTTAGGTAAAAATTACACCATCTGTTGGACAAAATCAATAGCATGGTTAGGCTGATGATCATATGGTTTAGAGCAGAGTGTATTAAATGTTTTCACTCATTGTTCTCTTTGTGTCTAAGGAATTTTTACAAGACTGCATAGTGGATGAAATAGTGCTACAAATAAAATTTTCAAATATATATTCATATATATATAGATAGTGATACAAATATATTCACTGAAAGTAAATAATAAATAAATTTATTTAAAAATTCTTTGTTTTATACATACACATATATAAGCTTATTATTTGTTAAAGTCAGAAACAAAATTTCATATTAATGAGGTGGGTATACTTACATATGTATATTTACATAAAAAATCCTGGCTGGATATTTGATACTGCAGAATGTAAATCATCTTTGGTGTTCTCAGAGTAGATAAATATTTTGATTTTTATAATATGTACTGAAAATGACCACAATATGTTTTAGGAATATTGTTACATCTATCTTAATTCCAAGCTAATGTTTATTTCATGACTTGAAAAAACAATAGAACTTAAGTTAAAGATTCAGGTAGCAGTTTTTATGATCAAGAATTCAAATCCAATCCAACCCAACTCAGGGCGATGAATACGTATATGCTATGGGACAACAGCAACAAAAATACCAAAAATCTTTGTTTTAATCTTAGCCATGGAGAAACACACATTAAATCCCCTACGAACATTATCTCACCCAGTTGTAATGGTATCACAAAAAAGGAATAAATGGCAGCAAATTCTGCCAAGGATATGGGGAACTAGGAACTCTGTGGTGGTTTGAATAGGCTTGGCCCATCGAGAGTGGTGTTGTTTGGAGGTGTGGCTTTGTTGGAGGAAGTGTGTCACCAAGGGGGTGGGCTTTGGAGGTCTCCTTCTATGTTCAGGTTCCACCCATTGTAGCAGAGAGCTCCCTCCTTGCTGCCTGAGGATTCCAGTCTCTCTCCTGCCTGCAGTTGGATCAAAATGCAGAACTTTCAACTCCTTCTATAATACCATGTTTGGCTGGACACTGTCATGCTTCCTGCCATATGTTAATGGACTGAACATCTGCAAAGGTAAGCCAGCCTCCATTAAATGTGTTCCTTTATAAGAGTTGCTTTGGTCATGTTGTCTTTTCACAACAGTGAAACCCTAACTAAGAAAACCTCTTATGTACTCCTAGTGAATTGTAAATTTGCACAGCCTATGTAGAAATCAGTATGGAGGTTCCTCTTAAAACTGAGTGGCACTCATAAGCACATTCCCAAAGAACTAAATACCACAGAGGTACTCTTGTAGTTATATTTATAGCTGCACTATTTACCATGGCCAAGTAAAAGAATTAACTTAGATGATTTTTAAATAGTTAATAGATGAAGAAAAATGTGCTCAATGTCTTGGGAGATGGCTCCGTGGCTAAGTCCTTCCTATGTAAGCCTGTGAAGCAGAGTGTGACTCTCTGGAACCTATGTAGTGTTTATCTGCTGCGGTGGCCCCTTGAGGGAACAGGGATCCTGAGCCAGCTAGCTAGGGACACCAGCATGTAAGTGAGCTGTGAGTTTGACTGGAAGATCCTAACTCATCAAGTAGCATGAAAGAGACTGTGGATGATTCTCAGCGTTTCTATCAGTGGCCTCCACATACACATGCATCCATACATATATCCATACTCAAACATGTAAACACGAATGTACACAAAAAATATATTCCATACATATGTAGAAATGGAAAAAGAAAAAGAGAATGTGGTTCATATACACAAAGGAATTTTATGTAGCCAAAATGAAAACTGGACTCATGGTCTCTGCAGGTAAAGTGATGAAGTAAAAGTCAAACACATGTATACACACATGCACACACACATGCTTACATATACACACAGAGACAAGCACACACTCACATATACACACTAGTACACATACACACACACATACATACTGGCACAGACACTCACTTAGAGGCAGACATGCACACATACTTTTAAAATGAAATAACATATATATACATATATATGTATATATGTATACACACATATCATGCAACTAGAAAAAATTTTGAGAGGATAGAAAGATTTAAGGAAAGCATGAAATATGATAATAAAATACACATGATAGTAAAGAAGAAGGGAAGCATAGCTTACAGGAAGAAAATGAACCAACCAGAATAGAGACAGATTATAGGAAAATGCAGTATGAAAACAAATTCAATAGCACATATATGAACATACCATGATAAATTTCATCATATGCTAATCTAAGAAAATAAAAAAGAAATGAAAAATATAAATTATTAAACAAACTGTAAAGTGCTATTTTACATACAGTTACAAGAAAGTTTAGGGGTTAATACTAGGAATATTCCTTATTTTCTGTAATTAATATATTATGTTTCTATAAGAGTAAACAATTTTGCATGAATAGTGAGAATACATCTTAAACATTCAATAGCCTTAGATCTGACTGAGTGAGTTTCATGCAGTCATTGTTCTGTAACATGAAGACAGGTTCAATGACAAGTGCTTCCATGGTATGCCCACAGCCAAGAATGCAGAGGAGTTACACAGTGAAACACAGGTGAGTGTGGGATCCCACCCAAGATCTACTGAATTAGAAACTTTGAAGTTGGATCCCAACAGTCTTTTAGTGAGCCTGCTGGAGGTAGCCTTCTTGATTCTTTAAATTTTACTTTTTAAATGTTTCTGCAATGGGAGAAGAGATGACATCCCATTCTTACATCCTTACTGCTGTCATCAAAGTGCTAGCAACTCTTCAAGCACACACACACACACACACACATACACACACACACACTTTAGAATAAACAACAGTGCGTGGAAAACCAATGTAAATGGACTCTTCTGCAAACGTTTTTGTTTGTGCTTCCTGGCAGTTCTGAGTTAGAGGCTTTTGAGTACCATATCTGAAACATGTGAAAGGCATAAAGAGATAGGGAGGGCTCACTGAACATTTTCCTTTGATCTGGACTCCAGGCTGTCCTGGCTTCACTCTTTTTGGCATCTTCCTAGGTTTGTTTGTGTCATGCATGAGGTCTGCTTCTGTGTGGCAGGGTTAGCTGTGGGATGGAGCTCCCCCAGCTGTCTTTAAGAAGTGGGAGTCATGGAAGCTCTTTATTACCATTTCCCCTGCAGTTTGCTTCTTGTATTTTTTTCTTGTTAAGAAAAAAATATAGGATTAGAAGTGGAAACGTGACCTAGAAATAGCTGACAGCATTACCAAACAATGAAAGTATTACACTAAAAACTATTATTACTTTTCCTGAGATTTATTGGAGGGCATCAGGAAGAGAAGGTGACACTGTTGAGGTTTGGGCTTTTGTTTTATATTGTAATGCTAAGTACAGCCTTGAAGGCCTCCTTGCCCCAGAGGAGAAAGTCCACATGTAGACCCAACAAGTTCACCCACACTCTTAAAATATAAAATAAATCAATATTCTTTAACTGAGAGAAAAAAACCATGCATGCAGTTTTCATTCTATCGGGATGTTTTAAAATGCTGATTGTAATACTTTTCCCAAAAGGAATGGCAGCTATAATTAGTACCAATTAATGACTATCATGCAATATGTTTTCCTGCTCCTCCTTCTTCACTCCCCTCTCTGATTCTAGCTTGAAAGGGTCATCTTGCCTCCACTTTCCAAGTTCTGGGCTTTCAGTTGTGCCAGAACTCTTGGTTCCTATGTATTCAATGGTATTAAAATCTTTATAATATCATAGTTGGTGTTTCCAAGATCATTCACCAAGGCACTTAAAAGCACTTGTGTAACTCAGAAAAGCTGTTGTGTTCATGATTTACTATACTCAGGGTTTATTGCCTTAAAAGGATGCTAATTAGATAAGTAACAGAAGAAAGAAATGTAGGGCAAAGTCAAAGCTTTGCCAAATACAAGTTTCCAGTGATTGCCTCTCAGTGAAATCATACAGACAACATTTAATTTTTCTAGTTATGAGGTCGGATAATTTTAAATATTACCAACAAGTGAGGCCTCCCTCAGGAATGATGGACAGTTTTCTACAGAGGCTTAGTAGCATAGGAGGGCTTGACCACCTGCAAAGGACTTCCTGTGCCCCCACATTTCCAGAAGTCATACTGACATTGTGAAACCAGAACCCTCATCATAATCATATTGTTAGTGTATGTTGTCTGAGCTGAAGGCCATCAGGTAAACTGATACAGTCAGGGATTACTGACATACTTTTAAAGCCTCATCCACATCATCAAGGAACACTTGAAGTACAATTTAATTCCCCCCCCCCCCACAGAGAGAGAGAGAGAGAGAGAGAGAGAGAGAGAGATAGAGAGAGAGAGAAAGAGAGAGATATTTGAATGAGACCATTAGATTTTAGAATCATAGTAATGATCACAATTATTACTTCATAGTATTTTTAACTTTTGAAATTTTATGGCCATAGAAAATAGGTTTCAGTTACTAATAAAGATGATAGCCATTAATAACATATTTTCATGCATCATTACAAGAATCAAATTCTATGTTGAATGCAGACACTAATTTAAGGAAGAGAATAGTTAAAAATCTTTATTACAAACAAGGTCCTTAAGATTTTAAAGTGGAGCATAGTGTGTGCTATTTAGATCATTTTAATTGTGTGCTGGTGGGTACTAAATTCTGATGCTTCTTCAGCTATATCAGATACATTTGCAAGACATAGATCACATTTAAATTATAATACAAATATTTATGATATTCTATAAATGAATGGATGTTCATCACTATAAATCTCTCACATTTCTATATGTATAAGCATTGCCAGCCAGCTATCTGTCTTTTTTAGGAATCATTGCACTTGCATTGGTAGATGCTCTTGGAATGATTAGGGCAGTTTATTACCTTTGGAGCAAATTTACTGGCATTTCTGGTGTTGAGTCCTTCTTCCTCTGCCTAGAAAAATTTCCTTATATCCCAGTGCAATGAAGATTCTCCAGATGCCTTTATATGAGATCAGAAATTCTCAATCTCAGGATTCCTCCCCTGAAGTTCATCTGTGTTATGCATGGGGGCAAGACAGTCTTCCGCAACTCACCCCTCAGGACCTGTGGGTGCTTGGTGATGAGAGTCAAGAGGCTGTTAATGCTTAAAGGCCTAGCTCTCTAACTCCATTTGGACTTAATGTTTCATTCTCAAACAAATGTGCAAAAGGGTGGAAAGATGGCTTTGGAGCTGCTAGGTGATGCAGCTTATTACCACTTAACATAAACGTCTCACAAACCTTTAAGTAACAAAGCAATATAAA